>NC_056750.1:307770578-307966149 GCF_019279795.1 Protopterus annectens
TTGGGGGGGGGGGCCAGTAAAAAAAAAAATAAAAAAAACCCCACCTTGGGGTTAAAAAAAATCTTGCCAAAGGGGGTTAAGGCCCCCTTTTCCCGGGGGCCCCCGGGCCCGAATACCAGAGGCTTAGTATTTCTGCGTCGGTTGGTGTTGCTCCAGAAATGAAGTCAGGTCATCAGAGGTACAAAAACAGGCAGCCGACGCCATTACATCAGTTTGTCTTGCCCCAAATGTCAGGAGCCCCCAAACAGGGAGCTAGGTTATGGTGGAATAACACCACCAGTAGAAAGTAAATACCAAACAGCACTGTAAGGCGTGAGGAAGAGAGAGAGACAAGGGGGATGGAGGGTGGGAAACCAGGACTGCAACAGTGAATACACTCAAACATCTACATTTATGGTAAGTGTACACAACTGTACTATGTTCTGCGTGTTTCACTGTTGCATTCATCACACTTGGGTTGATTCCCAAAGCTAAAGAAACAGGTGGAGGCAGTCAAGAAGAGTGGGGGCTGGCTAGTATGCCCTGCAAGACTGTGGTTGCAAAGCCTGCCCTGGATTTGGAAAAGATAGGCAGGTGGTAATGCTTGGTGAAGGTCTTAACAGAACTCCATGTTGCAGCCTCCAGGATGTCCCTGGTAGGGACCCTCTGAGAAAACTGCAGAGGTGGAAGTTGCCCTAGTGGAATGTGTTCTGACCCCCTGTGGGGGTGGTTTCCCATGGCGTTTGTAACAGAAATAGATACAAGCTGACTAGTAACTGGTCAGACTTCCTAAATGGCTTAGTCCTATCCTGGTGGAGTCTGAGCTGTCTGTGCACATCTAAAGAGTGCAGGATCCTTTCCCCCTTATTTTGAGGTTTAGCGAAAAAGGTGGGCAAATGAATAGATTGGTTGAGAGCCACAGTGGACACCACTTTAGGCATGAAAGTTGGGTTAGGCCTGAGGGAGACACTGTCAGCATGAAAAATGATGAAGGGCTCCACAGCCATGAGTGCTTGTAGCTCAGACACTCTTCTAGCTGAAGTGATGGCCAGAAGCAAGGCTGTTTTCCAAGAGAGGAATTTTAAATCTGCTGAAGCTGCAGGCTCAAGGAGGGGGGTGAGCTTTTCCAACATTAAGGTCTCAAGCAGAGGTAGGGGCTTTTCTGGGTGGCCTTAAATTGTTAGCCCCTCTAAGGAACTGCTTGAGGAGGGTGTGTGAAAAGAGAGGTGGCTCTGTGCTGTAATGAGCAGAGATGGCAGAGGCATTGATTTTAATAGAAGAGAAAGATAGGCCCCTGTGAAGCAGGTCTGCTAGATAACCCAGGATGAGAGGTAAGGAGGTCTATGCTGGTTCAACTCTTTTATCCTGGATCCAGGAGCAATACCTTTTCCACTTGTCAGCATAGGATTTTCTAGTGTTGGGTCATCTGGCTTCACGTATAATGTCCAGGACTTGCTTGCTTAGGCTGGCCTAGGGAGGAGAGGTCAAGGAATAAGCCAGGCTGCCAGGTTCATGGTTTGCAATTGTGGATGCAAGGACTCTCCCCCTTCTGCTGGGCCTGGAGAGTTGGAATCTGAGGGAGGTGCCATGGAGGCAACGGTGACAGACTGCGCAGTAGTGGCTACCAGTGTTGGTGTGGCCAGTCTGGGGCAATCAGGACTGCCCTTGGTCTTTCCTCCCTTATCTTGAGTAATACTCTTGTAAGTAGAGATAGAGGGGGGAATGCATAGCTCGAGAAGTTTACCCATTGGAAGGATAGAGCATCCACTTTCCAGGCCTTGCTGTGAGGTCCCCTGGTGCAGAATCTGCTGAGCTGGTGATTGTTGTGGGAGGCAAATAGGTCCACCTTCGGGGTACCCTATTTCTGGGTTACGAGGCTGAAGGTGTTGTGGTTTAATTGCCACTCATGTGGGTCTAGGAGATTTCTACTTAAGTTGTCTGCCAGAGAGTTTAGGTTGCCTGGCAGGAATTGTGCTAGCAGGTGAATCTGCATGGCTGAAACCGTGTGCCAAAGGGTCATGGCTACCATGCATAGTGGATAAGAGTGGGTTCCTCCCTGCTTGTTGATGTACCACATCACTGTAGTGTTGTCTGTTTTGATTAGTAGAGGCCCCGGAGAGAGTAGGGGTCTGAAAGCTGTCAGAGCGTGCTGAACAGCTAGCATCTCATTTTGATTGATGTGCAGATGAATATGATTTGGGCTCCAGTGGCCCTGAATGCACCTGCCATCCAGGTGTGCACCCCAGGAATTATCTGATGCATCTGTGAGTGTCTGGGCAGCGGGGGGTTGTGAAAAGGGAAGTCCCTTGTTGTGGTTGCATGCTGATGCCCACCAAAGAAAATCTTTCCTTAGACAAGGTATCATAGGTATAATAGTTTCCAGGTCCTGAGAATGTTGACACCAAAGGCTTTTAAGTACCACTGAAGTTTCCTCATATGCAGTCTGTTATATGGAATTAGTAGAATGCAGGAGGCCATGAACCCTGGAGCTTGCAGGATTTTCCTTGCGGATAACTGGGTTCTGGTGGCCAGTTGAGAGAAGTAGCTTGTTTTTCTGGAGTAAGGAATGCCATCTGGGAATGCTGTGTCCAGGCTTGCTCCCAGGAATACAATTTTCTGACTGGGGACTAGTTTGAATTTCCTTTCATTTACAGTGTACCCCAGTGAGGTCAGTAGGTCTTTTACAAATTCAGGTGCTGCAACATCTTTTCCAGACTGTCTGAATCAGGCAGTCATCCAAGTAGGGGTAAATTTGAATATTTCTTTGTCAGCAAAAAGCAATGGGTGGAGCCAGGCATTTTGTGAAAACTCTGGGAGCAGTGGATAAGCCAAAGGGAAGTGCAGAGAACTGATAATGCATAGATCCTGCCCTGAAACTTACATATTTCCTGCAAAAATATCTGAGTGGGTTGTGCAGATAGGCCTCTTTTAGGTCTAGAGTGGCTAACCAGGCATCTTTGGGTAGCATAGGAAGAAGCTGCTGGAGGGTGAGCATTTTGAATTTTGGTACCACCAGGAAGGTGTTTAGAATGGATAGATTTATGATTGGGTGCCAGGTGCCCTCTTTTCTGGGTACCAGGAAAGTCTGGAATAGAAACCCTGGCTTGTCTGGTCTGCAGGAACAGGCTGAATTGCTCTCATGGAGAGCAGGGAATGAACTTGGTTTTGTGCCTCTGCCCACTGGTTTGGAGGAAGATCTGGGAATTCTTTCGGGGTCGGCAGTGTGTGGAAATAAAATTTGTACCCCTGGGACACTATGTTGAGGACCCTTCGTTTGTTGGTGATGGAGGCCGAGTTTTTTGCATGGGAGGCAAGTTTTCCTCCTAGGGGCACAAGCAGGTGGGCAGAGGTAAGAGGTGGAGTTGAAAAGTCATTGTGAATTCTTTCCATAAGGAGGTGGCTTAGCACTTCCTGTTTTAGAAGTGGAGGTACTCCATTGCTTAGATCTCTGCATTCCCTGGGCCTGCTGTCTGGGGGGGGGGGGTCTGGTTCTCCTAGGTCTAACCTGAACTGGCCTACGGGGGGCTGGAAAGGACCAGTGTTTTGAGTTGTCTTTGTTTAGTTGTGTGTCCAATAATTTTGATTTGACATGGTCTGGCAAGGTCTGTTCCTTAAGCCGAGCATGCCTTCTAAGTACAGAACCTGTGACTGCTGCCCTGCAGGATGCGTCTAGGGCATCAAACCCACATTGCAGGGTATGCTTAGTAACTTGGCTTGCAGAATGCATAAGCTCCTATAATTCTTTATTTTCTGCACAGTCTGGAAAGGTAGATAATTTTTGTTTTATAAGTTCCATAGTATGTTGCTGGTATTTCAGCATGTGGAACTGACAATTTAATGCTCTAATGGCAGGAGTGGCAGAGGTGTATACTTTTTACCTCATCTGTCTAAAGCTCGTGATTCCCTGTCCGAAGGGGTGGGATTCTTAGCTGTGTTTGCTTTTATTCCTTTAGGTCCTTGGGAGATGACCTCTGGGTCAGCAGTAGGATTTTTGAAAAGAAATTTGTGAGAGTCAGGGACTCTTAATACCTAATCCTCTCAAACCTGCTCGTACGGCAAGTGCAACGGCTCTATAGTCCAAAGCAAACTCAAAACAATTCAGAGCCAGCACAAAGTGTGTTTTAGCATAACTTAATGCATAAAAAATGTAACAACATGGGTGAAGGGACAAAAATACACATCCCTATCCCCAAACCAAACCGGTTTTGACTTAATAGCCTTGGAAAAAGGCTATTAACCTGAAATCGGTTTGGATTGGGGGTTGGGATATGTATTTTTGAAGGCTATTAAGCCGAAACCGGTTTGGTTTGGGGGTTGGATTATGTACTTTTGTACCTTCACCCATGTTGTTACATTTTTTATGCATTAAATTATGCTAAAACACACTTTGTGCCGGCTCTGAATTCTTTTGACTCTAATACCTGTCAGGTTTCTTGGGAGCAGGAGGTAGAGTATCAAGAGTTAAAACTGGATTCCATGAAAATATCATCCACAACATCCAGAACAGGTGGAATAGCTAAGGGTCTGTGTGCTGTAGTAAATCTAAAAATTTCCTGAATCTCTTTTTGGACTGAGGATAATCCTGGCATTCCCAATGGAAATGCTCTCTCAAGGTATGTAGGGTTTCACGAAAAGAAAAATCCTATGGAGGAGAGGTAGAAGGAATGGATTCCTCTGCACTCTGCATCTGAATCATCATAAGTAGAAAAGGGCATGTCTTCACAACCAGAAACCTTGGAGTCGTCAGATTCTTGGTCAGATAAAGCTGCTGGGGATAAGTCTCTCTTTCTTTTAGAAGGGGCAGTCTGGCTTCCCTAACCAGCATGATAAGGTCTTGCGCTATTTTAAGCATTTGAGATTGAGGCATGGAAGAAGGTGCTCGAGTCATCAGTTTTTTAGGCGTAGTTCGTACCCTGTGCCTTAGAAACTCTATAGTTTTAGAAAGAACTGAAGACGCGAAAGAAGTCGTCGGTTTGTGTCAAATATCGGTAGTGCGAAGACCTTCCTTGAAAGCCAGTGCCTGCACAGTGGCTCCAGACCCATCCAAGGTAGAGACATCCGCAGGTTCTGTAGTCAAAAAAAGAGTCTCGTGGCATACCGGACTCCGAAACGGGTCTAAGTAGCAGCCTGCGAATCCATAGAAGCGGGCATCAGGGAATGTGAAAGCCCCTCACTGAGTACCGGCGAACTGGCGACTAGCCTAACGGAAGCGTCGTCAGCAGTTTTGGACCTGTGCGGTCGGTCTCTTTCTTTATCCTTACTTTTTTTCAGAAGATCGGTAGTCGGATGGCTTACCAAAGCCATTTCGGAATACGGAGATCGAGCGTGAAAGTATTTAGCTACGATAAGGGTCCAACGACGTATAGTTCTGGTGTTGAACAAAGCACACAATCGACAGTGAGGAACATTGTGGTCTGGGCCTAAACAGGTGACGCAGTAAGAATGGAAATCTCGGTGTGGTATTTGCTTTCCACAGGCGAGACAATTGTTAACTTTTTCTGACATCGGTTAGTGGAAGAAAAAAGGATCCCCTATGGGGTACTTAGCTTTTGAAGACTTCAACTTCAATTTCGGAAACAAAAACTCAGGTAGCGGCCAATCGGCACCCATGCAAACAGCTTCTGCTTCCGGCTCCGCTGCAAGAAAGACTGATGTAATGGCGTCGGCTGCCTGCTTTTATACCTCTGGCGACCTGACGTCAGTCCTGGAGCGACAGCAACCGATGCAGAAATACTGGGTCTATATCAGTTCATCGAAATGTCTGAAGTTCGAACACCATATGTTCGAACTTCAAACCACGAACTGCAAAAACGTTTAAGTCTTAAAACAGAGATTTTTTTCCCAGGGAAAAAAATCTCTGTTCCAAGAAACACACACGCAACACAAACACACCAAAACAACATCAATCCACACACACATACACTCAAAATTCTACATCTAACCCTACACTAAACTGTACATACACTACTACCTATCCACTTACCTTAACTCAAACCCCAACCTAAGCTCCGTCACTATCGCACACGCACCTGACCCGCGCCCTAACCCTAACTCACCTAACCTGCACCCTAACCCTAACATCCACACAATCGCACACTTAACTGAACCCGACCAGTAACTTCCCACCACAGTCCTGATACTCGTGAAGCCACAGAAACAGCGATTACCAGTGTTCGAACTTTACAGTTCAAACATCTGGTATTCGATATTCAGCCGTTTCGACAGACAGATATAAACCCGAAATACTAAGCCTCTGGTATTCGGGCCGACTGACGGCTACCCCTGGTAGGATAACCCAAGTGTGATGACTGCATCAGTGAAAAGTACAGTTGTGTACACCTACCATAAATGTAGATGTTCGAGTGTCTTCACTGTTGCAGTCATAACTGTAGGGTGCTCCTGCCGGCAGGCAGCCCGAGGTTGGGCAGAATCCCAAAGTCTGGGTCCGGCGTCGGCTGTACAAGCTAGTACCCTGACGTCAGTACGCTTTGGTACATAGCCCTCAGCCGACGCCATCTTCTCCAGCCTTTCTTGCCCTAGATGTCAGAAGTCCCCAACAAAACAAAAATGAATCCAACAAGGAAACACAAATACACCACAAAAAAGGAAAATGGAGAAAAAAGAGGGGATAGGAGGGAGGGAAACCCCGACTGCAACAGTGAAGACACTCGAACATCTACATTTATGGTAGGTGTACACAACTGTACTATGTTCTTCGTGTTTCACTGTTGAAGTCATAACTGTAGGGTGGAATCCCAAAGCAGTGTAAAAGGGGAGGAGGCTTTAGATAGAAGAAGGGGAGGCAAGAATACCCTGCAAAACAGCAGAGGCAAAGCCTGCCCTGGTCTTAGAAAACAGAGGGAGATTGTAGTGCTTGGAAAAAATATGCACAGAACTCCAAGTGGCAGCTTCCAAGATATCCTTGGTAGGGACTCCTCTGAGGAAAGCTGTAGAAGTGGCAGCTGCTCTAGTAGAATGACTTCTAATGGTACCTGGAAACTGTTTCCCATGATGAGTGTAACAAAATGTGATTCCATAAGCAATCCATTTGGAAATAGTTTGTTTAGAAATAGGTTTTCCAAGAGAACTGGAGGCAAAAGAAACAAACAATTGATTAGACTTTCTGAACTCTTTAGTCTTGTCCAGGTAAAATCGTAACTGTCTGTGCACATCTAATGAATGCAAAATCCTTTCCCCTTTATTTTGAGGATTTGGAAAGGAAGTAGGAAGGTGAATTGTCTGATTTAAAGCCACTTTCGAAATCACCTTAGGCATGAAAGTAGGATTGGTCCTCAAAGATACTCTGTCCTGATGGAAAATAAGGTATGGTTCCACAGCCATGAGAGCTTGCAACTCTGAGACCCTTCTGGCAGAGGTCAATGCTAATAAAAGAACAGTCTTCCAAGATAAAAACTTAATAATTGAAGATGCAGCAGGCTCAAAAGGAGGCAAAGTAAGTTTTTCTAAAACATAATTAAGATCCCAGGCAGGGACAGGAGGGGTCCTGGGAGGCCGCAAATTTTTAGCCCCTCTCAAGAATTGCTTCACCAAAGGATGAGAAAAAACAGGAGGATCAGAACTGAAATGAGCAGAAATAGCAGAAGCATGAATCTTAATGGAAGAAAAGGAAAGTCCTTTAGATAAAAGTTCCGAAAGGTAAAGCAAAATAGAAGAGAGATCAGGTACCAGAGGATCCGAGCCTCGGTCCTGCATCCAAATACAAAACCTCTTCCATTTAGAGGCATAGAATTTCCTAGTGCTAGGCCGTCTAGCTTCCAGAAGAACATCCAAAACTTGTTTGGGAAGACTAGAGGAAATCAAATTCCTTTGAAGAGCCAAGCTGCCAGGCAAAGGGTCTTGAGATTGGAATGTAGTAACTGACCCTGATGCTGGGACAGAAGCGAAGGGTTCAGAGGGAGAATCCAAGGAGGCCCCAAGAACAGGTGCTTTAAAGTTGGATACCAAAACTGTTGAGGCCAATTTGGAGCAATCAAGATGAGGAACTTGGGCTTGTCCTGTTTTATCTTCAGTAATACCCGAGGTAGTAGAGGAAGAGGAGGGAAGGCATATCCTGAAAGGCTTCTCCAGCTGAAGGACAGGGCACCACTCTCCAAGCTGTTTTGTGGAAGGACCTGGTGCAAAAGCGAGGCAGCTGATGATTGAGATGGGATGCAAACAGATCTATCTGCGGACATCCCCAAACTGCAGTAATCCTGTTGAATAAGTTGGTGTCTAGCATCCATTCGTGAGGATCTGAAATGTTTCTGCTCAGGCTGTCTGCTAAGAGATTCTGTTCCCCTGGAATGAATTGAGCCTGGAGATGTAGATTCAAATTTAGAGCTGTGTCCCATAAAGCCATAGCTAGTCTGCAAAGGGGGTACGAATGAGAACCCCCCTGCTTGTTGATGTACCACATGACCGTGGTGTTGTCTATGCGAATTAGCAGAGGCCCTGGTTGCAAAAGGTTCTTGAAGGCTAGAAGGGCATTTTGAACTGCCAACATTTCCTTCAGATTGATGTGCCAGTGAAGATGGTCCTTTGTCCAGGTTCCCTGCTGGCAATTGTCTAGAAAGTGTGCTCCCCAAGCATAATCCGAGGCGTCCGTGGTTAGGATTTGAGTAGGTTGAGGTAGACGAAAAGGCTTTCCTTCGTTTAAAGCGCATACCCTGGACCACCAGAGGAACTCCTCTGAAGGCAGGGGATCAGAGGAATCAGAATATCCAGATCGTGGTAATGCTGTGACCATACACTTTTCAGATACCATTGAAGCTTTCTCATATGAAGCCTTGCGTTTGGAATCAACAGAATGCAGGAAGCCATGTAGCCCAGAGCCTGCAGGAATTTCCTTGCAGTGAGCTGAGATAGAGTTGCTAAGGTGCTGAAAGTAGAAGCCAGCTGAGTTTGTTTTTCTGGAGTGAGGAAGGCCCTTTGTAAGGTTGTATTTAAGAGGGCTCCCAAGAATACCATTTGTTGAGAAGGGATCAAATGTGACTTTTTTGTGTTCACTGAGAATCCCAGTAGGAGGAGAAGACGTTGAACAAAGTCCAGATGTAGAAGTAGAAGATCTTTGCTGTCTGCCTGAATAAGGCAGTCGTCCAAATAGGGGTAAATCTGGATCCCCTGAAGTCTGCAGTAAGCCACTACTGGTGCCAGGCACTTGGTAAAGACTCTGGGCGCAGTAGATAAACCAAAGGGCAGTACAGAGAATTGAAAGTGCCTCGAACCTGCCTTGAACCTGAGGAATTTCCTGCGTTCCTGCCTGATGGGAATGTGTAAGTAGGCTTCCTTTAAGTCCAATGTCACCATCCAGGCATCCTGAGAGAGTTGCTGCAGAGTAAGCATCTTGAATTTTGGAATTTCCAAAAAGGTGTTTAACACAGAAAGGTCCAGAATAGGTCTCCATGAGTTTTGTTTTCTTGGAACCAGAAACAGTCTTGAATAAAAACCTTTTCCCATCTCCGAGAGTGGAACAGGCTCTATGGCTCTCATGGCCAGAAGAGCATCCACTTGATTTAAGGCCTCTGACCATTGATGTTTTGGCAGATCTGGCCAACCGTGAGCCCTTGGCAAAGTGTGAAAGTGGAATTTGTAACCCTTTAAAATCACGTCCAATACCCATCTGTCCTGGGTAATAGGAGTCCAATTTCTGTAAAAAAGAGACAGTTTTCCTCCGAGAGGGGCATCCAGGTGAAGGGTCCTGTAGCCCAACCGAGAGAGTCATTGAGTTTGCTTTCTTTGAGATTGGGATCTGTCTTCTCCCTTCTAGGTGAAGAAGCAGTCCATTGTCTAGATCTGTAAGAGGCCTGACCTTGACCACGACCTCTGGAGCGTCTATATCTTCTCCTTTGAGGCCTGTCAGACGTGGGAAAGGACCAATTTTAGAGGGCCAATTCCTGGAAAATCTAGGAGGCTGAACTTGCAAGAAATCTTTTACAGTCTGCATAGACTTTGCCTTTTCTTCCATCTTTTAATAACTTCCTCAGCCTTGGATCCAAAAGAACATCATGTTGAACAGGGGCATCTAATAACTTAGCCTTAACCTGTTCAGGTAAACTTTGTTCACGAAGCCAGGCATGTCTCCTGATAACAGTACCAGAGGCTGCAGCCCTGCAAGAAGCATCCAAAGCATCAAAACCACAATGTAAACTATGTTTGTTCACTTGTTCAGTAGCATGCAAGACATCCTGAAGTTCCTTATCCTCTGCACAAGCAGGAAGGGAAGCAAGCTTTTGCTTTAAAACAGACAAAAGAAATTGCTGATACTTAAACATATGAAACTGGCAATTTAAAGCCCTTACAGACAGGGTAGCAGAAGTATATACCTTTTTACCCCACCTGTCTAAAGCACGAGAATCCTTCTCAGAGGGAATAGGATTTTTAGAAGTAGCAACCCTAGCAGCCTTAGAGCCCTGAGAAATAGTTTCAGGATCCGCAGAAGGGTTTTAAATAAGAATAAATGAGAGTCAGGAACCCTATAAAATCTATCAGGCTTAGAAGGAGCAGGAGGCATGGAATCAGGATTCAAATTAGCCTCAGAAAAAGCATCATCTACAATGTCCAAAACAGGAGGGATAGCTAAAGGCCTATGCTGAGGAAGAAGAAGAAATTCCTAAGCCTCTTCTTGGAAGCAGAATACTCCTGTCCTTCCCAATGAAAATGTTCCCTCATCTCATGCAAGGTTTCCCCAATAGAGAAATCCTCAGGCGGAGAGGCCGAGGGTAAAGAGTCCTCAGCATCCAAATCCTCATAAGGAGGAAAGGAATAGTCCTGATCTGAGGAAGAAACAGAAGATACAGAAGCCTGGTCAGAGGAATCCAGAGTAACATCCTGTCGAGGCCTTTTCTCAGGAGGGGGGTGAGAACCCCTAATCATTGTAAGCAAATCTTCAGCCATCTTTAATAATTGCTTCTGTGTCCTGGGAGTAGATTCAGAAGCAGCTTGAGCAGGAACTTTAGACTTAACAGGAGTCTTTGTCTTTGCCTTTGAAATAGTGATGTGAGTAGGCCTGAAAACCCCCTCAGAAGCCGGTACCTGCACAGCAGTTCCGGACTCATCTGAAGGAGCGACGTCCGAAGGTCCTGCAGCAGTTAAAATAGTGGGCCTTGATGGCTCCCCATGGGAGTCCGTATCGCCATCGGTTCAGAAGTGGCGGACGACAGGGGCTGCAAAGCGCCTCACTGACGACAGCCGAACCGGACGCTGGCTCCAGCTGCAACGAGTCCTGTTTGGACCTCGGAGGCCTGTCTTTGTCTTTGCGCTTCTTTTGAATTCGGTAGTGTCCGGCGACATTCTATAATTGAAGCGTCTGCCAAAATAATTTAAAGCCCAATCGTACCTGCGCTTGATAGTACGAGAGTTGAACCTGGCACAGAACTGACAACAAGAAACGCGTGGTCAGGGCCTAAGCAAGGTAGACAGTAAGAGTGGAAATCTTTATGAGGTATTTGTTTCCCACGCTTATACAATTATTAACTTTTTCTGACATCGGAGGAACAAGAAAAGATTCCCAACGGGTACTTAGCTTTGAGAAGAGAAGTAAGAACTTCGGACCGACAACAACAAAATACGCTGTTCGAAAATCGCCAACCAACGACTTGTGAGCTGCTTTCCACCGCACGGCAAGAAAGACTGGAGAAGATGGCGTCGGCTGAGGGCTATGTACCAAAGCGTACTGACGTCAGGGTACTAGCTTGTACAGCCGACGCCGGACCCAGACTTTGGGATTCTGGCCGACCTCGGGCTGCCTGCCGGCAGGAGCACCCTACAGTTATGACTGCAACAGTGAAACACGAAGAACATCATGAAGAACTTCTGGGTGGTTTCAAGGAAGGAAGATCCTTAGTATGTTAGAGCTGAAAGATGTGCGAATCCTGGACTACACATCTAACCTGTAGTGACATACAAAGATACAAGTTGAGTACCTATCAGTGACAGCAGCTTGGTCCTTAATTTTGCAAATGCTGTTGAGGTTGCCATTGCTCTGGCAGAATGCGCCTTAGGCTTTGATTGTAAAAGCAAACTTTGTAAATCACAGACAAATGAAATGCAATCTCCTAACCATCTTGAGAGGGTTAACAGACACTGATTGTGCCAGCTTTTTCTTAGAGAAGGATATAAACAATTGATCTGATTTCCTGATAGTCTTAGTACGATGGAGGTAGAAATTAAAGTTATGTACTTACCATAACTATACATTTGTGTTGTTCATTTTCTTTCTTCCTCAATGAATGGGTTTGGATCAGATACTCGGATCCAACTCAGCCACTTTTTGCAGTCTAGAATCAGAGTCTTGAGCCCGTAATGCCACTGATCACTGTTGTACTTCAGATAGAGTTTGCTGCCATTAAGCTAGGTTTGAAAAATGTAACACAACCATAACAGTGACAGAAAAAGATTTAATAGAACAAACAGTAACAATGGTTCCTGACAAACTCCATCAGGTCATTCCCAAAGACAAGGAAGGAGGAAGGTGGGATGGAAGTAAAAGAAGAGTGAACGTGAACAACACAGATATAGAGTTATGGTAAGTACATAACTTAAATACTTGAAGTCATTTTCATTCATTCCTCAAAGAACACGACAGAGTCCCCAGCTACAGTAATCTTGGATGGCCCTCGTGGAAGGATGTTCCAGAGAACCTCAGAGCCAAATGTAGCTCTATTCCTGGAGATGATGTCCAATTTATAATGAGCCATAAAGGTATATGCTTTAGACCAAGCAAAAGCTGCATAAATATCAAAAGAAGCTTGGGACGAAAAGCTGATAATGTAGCCATTTAGCTACTTGAATGAACTTTTGGTTGTCTTGGCAAGGTCAAACCTTTTAAGGAGTACACATGAGAGATGAAATCAGTTATCCATTTAGCTATTGTAGTTTTTGAGAGAGGCCTACCCAACTTGTTTTTGGCAAAGGAAATGAATAATTGATCAGTCTTCACAATTACCATTCTTCTATGAAGATAGACAATGTTGTTTCTATGCACATCTAAAGAATGCAGCAGGTATTCTCCTTTATTCTCAAATTTGGGAAGAAAACTGGCAAAGTGAGGACCGAATGATGTTTGCTTCTAACGCAACTTTAGGTAAGAGAGATGGATTTGTACACAAGGCAACTCTCTCCTTATGGAAGATCAAGTAAGGCGATTTTGGAGACTGTGCTTGGAATTCACAGACTCACCTTGCTGAAGTTATGGCTACGAGAAAAACTGTTTTCCAAGAGAGAAACTTGAGGTCCACTTTTGCGGCGGCTTCAAAGGGTGACTATCAGACTCTGTAAAACTAAAATAAGATCACAGAGTGGTACAGATTCCTTAATAGGTGGCCTACATAAAAAAGTACCCTTAAGAAAAGCCTTAACACAGCTTAGATTATGCCAAAGGGAAAGCATCATCTCAGACGAGAAAATTTGAAATGGCAGCTAGTTGAACTTTAAATGGTAGAGAAACTGGCCCCACCTTGAAAAAGAAATGTTAGAAATTCTACACAGAGAAAGGATCCAAATCTCTCTGCTGAGCCCATAAGGAAAATCTCTTTCATTTACTTTTACAAATCATTCGTGTAGAGGGTTTCTGAGATGAAAACAAAATCTTCGAACAGGAGCAGAAAGCCTGGAATGTCTAGCCATCACTGGAATTGGAGAAACCATGCAGTCAATACGAGTCCTGTTACGTCTGGGGTCCAGTTTCCATGGAGGACATATTAGATGAGAGCATAGGAAGGGAAACCAAATCTACAGAGGTCAAAAGAGGGCAATAAGGGTTACTTCCTCTTCAACCTGAAAGCTTTCTGAAGAAACTTGGGAATTAGGGGTAGGGGAAGATGAGCATAAAGAAGACCAGAGGGACAAATGTGGAGAACAGCATCTTTTGGTGACTGTCCCTGAGAGGAGATTAGAGCAAAGAACCTGGTCTTGTTGAGGGGAGAGGCCAACAGGTCACAGAATGGCTGACCCTACTGGTGGAAGATCATGTTTGCTAATGACTGACTGAGAGGCCACTCATGAGGCATTAGAATAGTTCTGCTGAGCCTGTCCACTAGTACATTTGATTTCCCTAGAATATGCTATGCTATAAGAAAGCAGTTGGATAAGATGCCCATTACCAAGCTCTCGCTGCTTCTCGGCAAAGACGTTAAGATCGGGTTCCCCCGGTTTGTTGATGTACCAGACCACTTGACATATTGTCCGTTTGAACAGCAATTGCCCCCAGAGGGAGAGAGTTCTGATAAGCCTGCAATGCTAATAGAACCACTCTCATCACCAGGACATTTATATGCAATTCAGTCTGTTCTGGAGTCCACGTGCCTTGAACAGTCCATCCCAAGTAATGCCCCCCACCCACCCAAACTGGGAAGTGTCCTTGGTCAATGTGGTGATGAGTGGAAGAAGGATAAAGGGGTGACCTTGGCAAATCTCACTGGATCGGATGCACGATACTAACGAGTCCTTGCATACCCTGGACAGTTTTATTGGAAATTGTAAGGGTTGGTGTAGAATGGACAATTGCACTTGTAAAGTGAAAAGGAGCTGCTGGTATTAGTGACTGCAGTAGCCATCTATCTCAGAGGTCTTAAAATCAGTTTGGGTGGAGGAAAATGATGAGACACAACCTGATTGACAAGTGACCTCAGAGCAGGAATTCTGCTCTGTGGCAAGAATGCCTGAAGACTCACTGTGCCTAGGCAATCCTCTATAAACTCCATGACTTGTGCTGGTTGAAGTTTCGATTTTGCAACATTTACAATGAAACCAAGAGAGTGACTCAACTGAAGAAGATAGTCTGCAGTGGTTGTCAATAGATGCCTGGCTGATGTGGTGAGAAGCCAGTCATTTAATAAGGAAACACCCTGAATCAATACAATCTTAGATGACCTGCAACCACTGCCATACATTTGGTGAACGGATCTATATTAGATAATCAAACTTTCAAAAGTTGACTGTCATATGGTCGACAAGATATGATCGAACTTTTAAAAGTTCGAATATCTAATAAAAAAAAATGAACTACACAAATAACCTACCTGAACGTTTTAAGCAGGGGGGGCAAGCCCCTCTGCACCCCCTGCTCTTTAAGTATACCAACTCCGAGATTGCACTACACTGCAGAAAAGGGAAATCTTCCCATTCGGCACTGTATGGAGGTCTCCATTAAAACGTTCGAACTTTCAAAAATTCAATCATATGGTGTCGACCATATGACACTCGAACTTTTGAAAGTTCGATTATCTAAATACAGACCCTGGTGAACACCCTGAGGGTGTGATGAGACCAAAGAGCAGGGCTCTGAAAGTACAGTTGTGTACACTTACCATAAATGTAGATGTTCGAGTGTATTCACTGTTGCAGTCATTACATTTGAGTAATCCTGCTGGCAGGTTGCCCTCAGTCGGCCTGAATTCCAAAGTCTTGGGTCCTGCGTCGGTTGCTGTCGCCCCTTCCCTGACGTCAAGTTGTCAGGGGTATAAAAGATGCAGCCGACGCCATTTTCTTCAGTTTTTCTTACCCCAGATGTCAGGTGCCCCCTAAAGGGTAGCTAAAAGTATATATATTTATATACAACACATGCACCAATATAAACTTTACCTTCTTCTACAAGCAAATACACCACATAGGTTGTATAAATCAGAGAAGGAAAAATAAGTTCCAGCAGAAATAAGGGGGATGGTGGGTGGGTAACCTGGACTGCAACAGTGAATACACTCTAACATCTACATTTATGGTAAGTGTACACAACTGTACTATGTTCTTCATGTTTCACTGTTGCAGTCATTACATTTGGGTAGAGTCCTAAAACTATGGTTGGGAGGCTGGAGCTAAACAGCATTAGGAGCGGCTATGAGGCCCTGCAGAACTGCAGTGGCAAAGCCTGCCCTGGATTTACAGTAGAGTGGCAGAATTAAATGCTTTGTAAAAGTGTGTACTGAACTCCAAATAGCAACTTCTAAAATGTCTTTGGTTGGTACTCCCCTGAGAAAGGCTGCTGAAGTGGCTGCAGCTCTGGTTGAATGTGGCCTAATGTCCTTAGGCACTGGCTTGACATGCTGTAAATAGCAGAAACGAATGCAGTGGCCTATCCACTTTGAAATAGTCTGCTTGGAGATAGCCTTTCCTTGTGGTCCTGCAGCATATGCCACTAGTAATTGCTCTGTCTTCCTGAAAACTCTGGTTCTGTCCAAATATAATCTAAGCTGTCTGTGTACGTCCAAAGAATGCAGAATTCTCTCCCCCTTGTTCTGTGGATTTGGATAAAAAAGTTGGCAAATAAATAGTTTGGTTAAGGGCCACACTGGACACCACCTTAGGCATAAATGTTGGGTTTGTCCTCAGAGAGACCCTGTCTGGATAAAAAATGATAAAAGGTTCCACAGCCATGAGTGCCTGTAGCTCTGAAACTCGTCTTGCAGAAGTTATTGCTAGGAGCAGAGCTGTTTTCCAAGATAAAAACTTTATATCAGCAGTACCCGCTGGCTGAAAAGGAGGCAGGGTGAGGTTTTCCAAGACATAGTTGAGGTCCCATGCAGGTATTGGAGATCTCCTTGGAGGCCTTAAGTTTTTGGCTCCTCTGAGGTACTGCCTTAATAAAGGACGAAAAAAGATTGGTGGCTCTGTATTGTAATGAGCTGAAATGGCAGAGGCATGAATTTTAATTGATGAAAAGGATAGGCCTTTGTCCAGCATCTCAGTTACGTATTGCAAAATCTGAGGAATATTTGGTACAGCTGTATCAGCTCCTTGTGTCTGGTTCCAAGCACAAAATCTCTTCCATTTTCCAGCATAAGATTTTCTAGTACTAGGCCTTCTGGCTTCCAAAATGACATCCATCACAGCTTTACTGAGAGGTGTGCTTTGTATGCCTACATTATTCGCCATGCTGCCAGGTTTAGAGTCCTGAGTTGGCTGTGCAGGATCTGATTGTTTTGTTGGGACAGTAAATAAGGTATTCGAGGTAAGGTCCAGGCTGGGCATTGAGACAAGTTCCTTAAGATCGGATACCAGTACTGGTGGCGCCAGTCTGGGGCAATCAGTAACATCTTTGGCTTCTCCTGTCTGACCTTTAGGAGTACCTTGGGGAGGAGAAGCAGTGGAGGAAAGGCATATACCAATAGGTTTTTCCAGCTGAAAGATAAGGCGTCCACTTTCCATGCTTTTGTCTGTGATAAGTCCTTGTGCAGAATCTTTTTAGTTGATAGTTGTGAGGGGAGGCAAATAGATCTATGTCCGGGCATCCCCATTTCCTTGTGATCATGCTGAAGACTTGTGGATCCAGCTGCCACTCGTGGGGATCCATGAGGTTTCTGCTTAGTTCGTCTGTCAGAGTATTTTCCTTTCCTGGCAGGAATTGTGCCTGCAGAAGAACTTGGTAAGTCAATGCTGTGTCCCACAAACCCATGGCTAGTCTGCAAAGGGGGTAAGAATGTGTGCCCCCCTGCTTGTTTATATACCACATGACCGTGGTGTTGTCTGTCTTTATCAGTAGTTGGCCTGGATGAAATAGGTCCTTGAAGGCTGTCATGGCATTTTGAACAGCTAGCATCTCTTTTTGGTTGATATGTAGATGCATTTGGTTTGCGGACCATGTGCCCTGAATGCATCTTTCTGCTATGTGGGTCCCCCAAGCATAATCTAATGCATCCGTTGTTAGGTTTTGCCTGGCTGGGGGTTAAGTGAATGGCTGTCCCTTGTTCTGGTGACAAGCCTTCGCCCACCACTGAAACTCCTGTTGCAGGCAGGGAATGAGAGTAATCATGGTTTCCAGGCTATGGCAATGTTGAGTCCAAACACTTTTTAGGTACCATTGAAGTTTCCTCATATGCAGTCTTGCATATGGAATTAGTAGGATGCAGATGCCATGAAGCCCAAAGCCTGCAGAATTTTTCTTGCAGATAACTGGGCCTTTGTTGCCAATATTTTGAAATAGGTAGTCAGTTGCCTTTGTTTGTCTGGCATGAGATAAGCTATCTGGGCAGTTGTATTTAAGTTTGCACCCAGAAATATTATCTCTTGAGACGGTACTAATTTTGATTTCTTTTCGTTGACCGTGTACCCTAGGCATGTTAGAAGTCTTTTCACAAACGCCAGATGCTGTAGAAGAATGTCCTTGTTCTTTGCTTGAATTAGGCAGTCGTCCAAGTAAGGATATATTTGTATTCCTCTTTGTCTGCAGAATGCAATTACTGGTGCCAGGCACTTTGTAAACACCCTGGGCACAGTAGATAAGCCAAAGGGCACTGCAGAGAATTTGTAATGCATTGAGCCAGCCTTGAATCTGAGGTATCTTCTGCATGATTGCCTGATTGGGACATGCAGGTATGCCTCTTTTAGGTCTAAAGTCACAAGCCAAGCCTTCATGCCCAGCATGGGTAGAAGCTGCTGCAAGGTCAACATTTTGAATTTTGGTATATATTTTGGTCACAAGCCAAGCCTTCATGCCCAGCATGGGTAGAAGCTGCTGCAAGGTCAACATTTTGAATTTTGGTATATCCAGGAATGTGTTTAGAATAGATAGGTCCAGTATTGGTCTCCAGGATTTGTCCTTTCTGGGTACCAAGAACAGTCTTGAGTAAAATCCTTGTCCCTGCTCTTGCTCTGGTACTTGTTGAATAGCCCCCATGTCCATGAGGGATGAGGCTTGTTTTTGTGCCTCTGCTCATTGATTTTTTTGGCAGATCTGGCCAACCATTTGCCTTTGGCAGGGTATGGAAGTGGAACTTGTAGCCTTGTGACACTATGTTTAGAACCCACTTGTCTTGGGTTATAATGTGCCAGTTTTGAGAAAAAAGTGCTATTTTTCCCCCTAACGATGCTGCCAGGAGATAAGTGCTTGGTGCAGGCAGGGGGGAGTCATTGGGACTGTTTCCTGTAAAGTTGTGATTTGTCTTCTCCACTTTTGGAGGTAGAAGCACCCCATTGCTTTGACCTGTATGAACCTTGCGCCTGGGATCTGTCTCTAGGGTGTCTGGATCTGCCCCTTTGAGGTCTGTCTGACATAGGAAAGGACCAATTCTTTGTAGGCCAGTGTCTACTAAACCTAGGTGGCTGTACTTGTAAAAAATCTTTGACAGTTTGCATAGATTTAGCTTTGTCCTCCATTTTCTTTAACACCTCTTCTGCCTTAACACCAAAGTATCATGCTGTAAAGGTGCATCTAATAATTTAACTTTGACATGATCAGGCAGATTTTGTTCCTTTAACCAAGCATGCCTCCTAATTACAGAACCCGTAACTGCGGCCCTGCAGGAGGTCTCCAGGGAATCAAAACCACATTGCAAAGTATGTTTTCCAACTTGTTCAGCTGCATGCAATAAATCCTGCATTTCCTTGTTTTCTGCACATTCAGAGTTTAACAACATATTCTGTTTAAGCAATGCCATGACATGTTGCTGATATTTGAGCATATGAAACTGAACGTTTAAGGCCCTTATAGCCAAGGTAGCAGATGTGTAAACATTTTTACCCCATCTATCCAGAGCCCTAGAGTCTCTGTCAGAGGGGGTAGGGTTTTTTGCAGCAGAAGCCTTAACCCCTTTGGGACCCTGTGAAATAGTTTCTGGGTCTGCAGCAGGGCTTTTGAAAAGGAATTTATGAGAGTCAGGAACCCTGTAATATCTGTCAGGCTTAACAGGAGCTGGACGTAAGGAGTCAGGGGTCAGACTAGACTCTGAAAACACATCATCTACAATGTCTAACACAGGTGGAATGGCTGGAGGCCTGTGTTGAGGTAGTAAAAGGAAGTCCCGGAGCCTCCTCTTAGATTCTGAAAAATCTTGGCTCTCCCAGTGAAAGTGCTCCCTCATGGTATGTAAGGTTTCCCCAAAAGAATAGTCCTCAGGAGGAGAAGCTGAAGGAATAGATTCTTCAGCATCAGAATCTTCATAGGGGGGAAGAGGATATTCCGGATCAGAAGAGGAATCAGAAGAAATAGAATCCTGATCTGAAGATTCATAGTCTGTCTCTTGCCTAGGCCTCTTACAGGAAGGAGATGGGAACCCCTGATCAAGGTAATCAAGTCTTCGGCCATTTTGAGCATCTGTTTTTTGGGCATGGAGGCCTGTCCACGTGGCTCTTGAGTTTGTTTCTTTGTCTTTGAAGGTGCTTTAGTCTTTGCCTTTGAAGCTGAAGTCGGTTTAATGTATAGATGTTTAGGTCTGAATACACCCTCAGAAGCCAGTGCCTGCTCAGCGGCTCCAGACCCATCTGAAGGAATAGTGTCCAAGGCTCCAATACCTTGAGTTTCCAGCGGCATAGCCAACTAAACTGTATGAGTCGGTAGCGGCCTGCGACTCTAAAGTAGCGGGTGTCAGGGGCTGCGAAAGCGCCTCACTGAGAACCGGCGACTAGCTTAGGAGAAGCTTCGTCGTCGGTTTTGGGCCTCTGTTGTTTATGTTTTTCTTTTTCTTTGCGTTTTTTGTGAACTCCGGTAGTCAGATGGCTATCAGATGACATTTCTGGATAATTAAACCTGCGTCCAAAATAGTTTAATGCAAAATCATATCGACGCTTAATAGTGCGCTGGTTAAATCTAGCACAAAACCAACAACCTGAAACATTATGGTCAGGGCCTAGGCAAGGAATACAGTAAGAATGAAAGTCCTTATGAGGTATTTGCTTTCCACAAGAAATACAATTATTAACTTTTTCTGACATCGGTCTGGGGCAAGAAAAAAGTTTCCCCAATGGGGTACTTAGCTTTAATAAAGACTTCGGATCTGAAATTCGAACACGAAAATCTCAGGAGTTGGCCGACCGGCACTTGTGAACTGCTTCTGCTTCAGGCACCGCGAGGCAAGAAAGACTGAAGAAAATGGCGTTGGCTGCATCTTTTATACCCCTGATGACCTGACGTCAGGGAAGGGGCGACAGCAACCGACACAGGACCCAAGACTTTGGAATTCAGGCCGTCTGAGGGCAACCTGCCAGCAGGATTACCCAAATGTAATGACTGCAACAGTGAAACACGAAGAACATCGGATAATGACTAGCTCCCAGCTGGACGCGAAGAAATGTTTGGGATCGTCTTCATTTTTATGTGATAATACGCATTCTTCAGATCTACAGAGCACATCCAGTTACCCTTCTGGAGTAATGGTAGAATGTACTGAAATGTGAGCATTCAGAATTTGGAGATCTTTATGAATTTGTTTAGATAACGGAGATCCAGGATAGGTCTCGGGTCCCCCTGTTTTCTTTGGCATTAGAAAGAACCTTGAGCAACAAACAGACCCTCTTTGGTCTGGCAGGGCCTCTTGGATGATACTTTTGTCTAGCAACTTTTGAATTTCCAGAGCTGCTTGTTCCCATTGATTGGATGGAACATCGGGAAGACTTTCTTATCTTTGCTGGATTCTGTAAAAAGGGAATAAAATATCCTCTGAATAAGATTATTTGCACCCATGAATCTTTTGTGATGGCTGCCCAAGCTTTTGGGTACAAAGAGAAGTGTCCCCCAACTGTTTCCATAGAAGAACAGTCGTGCAACCTTTCAGGAATGCTGGATGGGTCTGTCAGAGAAAGAATCTTGAAACCCCTGATTTTGCCATGTAGGTGGCATCTTCCCTTATTATAATCATTTCCCCCTTTGCCTCTGGGAGAGAAATCTTCTTGTGAAATCGTGAAAAGGCCCCTGAGATTTAACATTTTCTTACCACCGCATTAATTTCTTAAGAAAGATCTCTGTGGGGTAGAAAAATGAATTCCTACAGCAGATAGAGTCTTTCCATCTAGTTCATTATGGGAAAGTGCCTCTTTAATGGTGAGCCCAAAAAGGGAGGATCCATCAAAAGAAGCACTGATGAATGACGCTTTAAAGGCCTCCACAAAGTCACATATGTGCATCCAGACATGTCTTCTAATGGATTTGCCTCTATCTGCGGCCCATGAGGAACCTTCAGCCTCATGAGAGATTAACATCACAAACAGGTTTGATATAGATTACAGGGTGACCAGTCATGAAGAATAAGCTTTTATTTCCTCTGCCAACATGGACTTGGGATTAGAGTTAGAGAGTTCCTTTATTAAGTTCCTCTGTAACCGTGCCAGGAAAGGTCGCTGATGCATATACTCGCTTTCCATACTTGTCCAAATAAGAAGTGTTTTGTTCAGCTAGCTCCTTTTTCGTGACTGCCGCAACAACCATGGCATCTACAGGAATCCCCTTGGAAAAATGATGCCTGTCTGATGGTGCACTGAGGATCTTCTCTGGGCATTTGTGGATGGGCATCATGGAGTCCGGCTCCCTCCATGCCTGGTGGGAGACAAAGTCAATAAGCTCATCTGCTAGGGGATAACTCAAGATGTAGATGGGCCAGACCTGAAAGCTTCCAGGAACACCGATTCTGAGAAGGGTTCTGAGAAGAACCATCCACCATTTTAGGGCAGGATTCCAAAAATGTTCCAAATGAGACATCTTCTGGTGGAGATCAAGGGAACCCCTCCCCTTCATCAAAATCAGTGTCCTCTGTCAATGATTCCTGAGTGGAGTGTCTCCTTTTGCAGAGTTTCTTCTGAGGAACCTCTTGAGTGAGATACTCCGGACAAGTGTCAGAAGAAAGGGGAAGTCTCTGTACTGGGACTGTCTGGAAGCTCTTATAAGCTGTCTGCCCCTGTGAAATAAGATGATGAGACTTAGAACTCAAATCTGGAGGAGGAATGAGAATAGACTCTGTGGAGGGGATAGCCGAAGAATCCCCTGGATGGGAGAAAACCCCTTCCACTACCTCGAAGGCAGAAGGTCCAAGAGAAGTAGAAATCAGCCTCCCCAGAGCCCAAGCTCTCGGCTCAGCTAATGTTCCACTCTCTCCAGATTCCACCCGTAAGAAGGGAATCGGACCCCAGTTTTCCAACACAAAGACATTAAGGGGCAGTGACGGTTGTGAAAACCTCAGAGTCGAAGTTTTCCCCAGAGCCCCAATGCAAACACTTTGGCTCCAAGACTTGTTCTGCTCCGAAACGTTCGGAGCCGAAAGGATCAGGGAAAGAGTCGGAGTCAAGGAAGGTAACATTCTTGGATCAGATGCCTCAACTCTCAGGATCTTTGGATCCAACAGCTCCAAAACTACAGGTCAGATTGAAGGAGGAGTCATTATAAGGTATGTTGAAGGTTGCAGACTCACGGATCTGACAATGGATACAGTCTGAAGGACTCCCATCTGGATCTGAACTCTAAGTAACTTTCTCATCATCCTACTCACATCATGCTCCGAAAGAATATGGGAAGACTTGACGAAGGAGGATGCAGAGGGAGGAAAAGTCGTCATTTTTGGAGTCTACAGAAAAAAAGGAGATCTCAACCTCAACGATACTGGCTCTGGACAGAAGCACAGAGACCAGACCTGAGAAAATCTGCTGGGCATTTGATCGAACCCAACAAAGATCTGAAACCTTTTTGACCTTAGGGGCAGTAGGATCAGACGAGATTGTATCAGAGTCCTTTTTTATTCTCGAAGGCAGCTCCGAACTCAGAGTGGGAGAAGGAGACCGGACAGGGAAGAACTTTCTAGACTCCCTGGTTTCCAAAGCCTTATGACTTCTTGGGGGGGTTTGAGCACCCAATGTTGAAAAAACTACAGAAGAGGAAGAAGCAACAGACCTTTTAAAATTACTTTGTTATGCCTATCGCTGACCACCATGGTATTAAAACTCGCACAGATGTCACATGAAATATGAAGGTGAGCAGGGCCTAAACAATACACGCACAACCTTGTGGGCATCCAAATTAGGTACCTTACGCCCACAGGAAGTGCACTTCTTGAAACCGGAAAGTTTTTCTGCCGTACCGTAACAGTACAACTATAAGAAAATAGAAATAAAGAAAGTTTTTTTATACAAATATATTATTATATATATATATATATATATATATATATATATATATATATATATATATATATATATATATACATATACATATACACACACACATATATATATATATATATATATATATATACATATACACACACACATATATATATATATATATATATATATATATATATATACATATATATATATATATATATATATATATATATATATATATATATATATATATATATAAACACACACACACACACACACACACACACACACACACACACACACACATATATATATATATATATATATATATATATATATATACATACATACACAGAGAGAGAGAGAAAAGAATACTATACCAACAATGGTACACAAGATTACCTCAGGAGAGGCAAGAAAAAGGGGACAGACTACGAACAATGGTAGGATAGAGCCTACATGGAGTACAAGAAAAGGTCTAAAATGGTAAAAGTACAGTTTTGTACCTACCATAAATGTAGATGTTTGAGTGCTAATACAGCTGCAGTCATAACAGATGGGTTCTCCTGCCGTCAGATGGGTCCTCGGTCGGCCGAATTCCAAATTCTAGGTCCGGCGTCGGTTGTCGTCGCTTCTTCCCTGACGTCAGTGCGACAGGGGTATAAAAGAACCAGCCGACGCCATTTTCTTCAGTTTTTCTTGTCCCAGATGTCAGGTGCCCCCAGAAGGAAGGCAATACATAAAATTAGGCAATAATGCAATGCAATAAAAATAGAAGTTATGTTCTTACCATAACGTTCCATGTTAGTTGTCTTCTTCTCGCCTTCTTTCTTGCTGGATGGGTTCGGAGCCGGCCTCGCCCGACTGCCACTCTAAAAGCTCGAGAGTTGGTTCCACCGGCTCGAGGCTCCCCTTATATCCCACAATGCTAGGCGAGAGTTACCTCAGATCTCGTTTGTAAGCTAACCCCAGCTTATAATAGTAACAGAATAACTCTAAACAGAGTCCACCTCTAACAACAGGGAAAAAGAAGGGTGACCAACATCCTGATTCAGGAAATATGCAAGCAGCATATGCCTAAGAAAAGAGGTGGTAGAAAGAGAGGTCACAATCACAACTCCTCTAGGTCTGTCCAGGCCAGGGGGAAGGAGGGTGGGACGCAAGAAAGAAGGTGAGAAGAAGACAACTAACATGGAACGTTATGGTAAGAACATAACTTCTATATGTTAAGTTGTCTATCTCGCCTTCATTCTTGCTGGATGGGACGTCCCTAGCACCTTGTCCCGGTGGCCTAACGGAACAGACTCCTGAGAACAGTGGAACCAAAGTTAGCTCTATGCCTAGAAGCTAAATCCAACTTATAATGAGAAATGAAAGTGTGAGGAGTAGCCCAAGTAGCCGCTGCACAAATGGTGTCAATAGGCAGTCTGTCTTGGAAGGCTAAGGAAGTAGCCAAAGCTCTGGTAGAATGGGCCTTAGGTTTATTAGGCAGCTTTTGGTGTCTAATCTCATAAACAAGGGTAATCAGAGATGTAAGCCATCTAGATAATGATACCTTTGAAACTGAAAGTCCCTTTCTGCCTTCTGCATAGGAGATAAACAGTTGGTCAGATTTTCTGAATTGTTTTGTTCTATCCAAATAGTACCTCAACTGACGATGAACATCTAGCCAGTGTAATTTTTGTTCAGACCTATTGGAATATTCTGGAAAAAGACAGGGAGGTCAATGCTTTGATTTAGATTTGATGTCGAGACTACCTTAGGCAAAAAGGACGGGTTGGTTCGTAAGGATACCCTGTCCTTATGGAACAATAGATAAGGAGGTCGACAGCTGAGTGCATGAAGTTCTGAGACTCTTCTAGCTGAAGTAATAGCTACCAGAAAGAGAGTCTTCCATGATAGCAATTTTAAAGAACAGGAGGCTGCAGGTTCGAAAGGGGGAAGAATCAAAGAAGTAAGAACTAAATTTAGGTCCCAAGGAGAAGGAGGATTTCTTATAGGAGGTCTGAGAAGAAAAACTCCTTTCAAAAAGGCTTTGCAAAGCTTGTGGGACATTAAGGCAGACTCAGAAATACCCACATGAAAGTTAGATATAGCTGCCAATTGAACTTTAAGAGTAGAAGGGGATGAACCTGCATGGAAGAGTTCAGCTAGAAAATCAAGGACTATTTGGATGGAAGCAGTGAAAGGATCTATGTCCCTTCCTTGAGCCCAATATGTGAAACGTTTCCACTTACTCAAATAAATCTTCCTAGTGGAAGATTTATGGGAAGCTATCAAAATATCTTGAACAGAGTGAGATAATTGAGGAAGCCTGGCTAAGGTTGGAACTGGAGGAACCAAGCAGTGAGGTTCAGAGAGGGGAGGGAGCGGTGTAACTGACCCGATTGATGGATCAAAAGGTCTGGAACTAGGTCCAGATGCCAAGGTCGCTCCAGTAGAAATTGATGTAGAAAGGGGAACCACACCTGTCGAGGCCAGTAAGGAGCAATGAGGATCAACGAGGCCTTCTGAGCGATAGCTTTCTGTATCACTTGAGAGATTAGTGGGAAGGGAGGAAATGCATACAGAAGTCCCGGGCCAAACTTGGACTAGAGCGCCTCTGCTGGGTTGGCCTGGTAAAGGAATAGAGTGAAATAATGTCTGCACTTGCTGTTTTGGGGAGTAGCAAAAAGATCGCAGCAAGGCTGACCCCACTTGAGAAAAATCTCTCTCACAACAGAGTCTTTCAGAGACCACTCGTGAGGCATGAGGATAGCTCTGCTCAATTTGTCCGCTATTTGATTGGACTTCCCGGGGATGTGCGTTGCTATCAGAAACCGCTGAGAAGAAATCGCCCATTGCCACAATCTGAGTGCTTCTCGACACAGGGGTAGGACCTGGTTCCGCCTTGTTTGTTGATGTACCACACTACAGACATATTGTCTGTCTGGATTGCAATCATTCCCAAGGGAAGAGAGTCTTGAAGGGCTTGCAACGCTAAAAGCACTGCTCTCATCTCCAGAACATTTATGTGCAAGTGGCATTCGTTTGGTTGCCATGTGCCCTGGACCGTCCTGCCCTGATAATGCCCCCCCCACCCGATCAGGGAGGCGTCCGTTGTCAGAGTAGCAACTGGAGGGGGTGGAACAAAGGGTCTTCCCAACAAGAGCTGAGGGGAAGACATCCACCACATGAGATGATTTCTGCACGCCTGCGTGATCATAATGGTGTGGGACATTGGAAGTTGCTGGTATGACCATTGTGTAAAGAGCATCCATTGAAGGATTCGCATGTGGAATCTGGCTAATGGAAGCAGAGGTATGGCAGCCGCCATAATTCCCAACACTTTCAGAACTAACCTGGCTTTGATTCTGTTGTTGTTGAAAAGGAGTGAGACCAGTCTGTGTACGTCTGTTATTCTCTGATCTGTTAGCCTCGCAGACATGTCTACTGTGTCTAGATTTGCCTATGAAGGTAATAGTACGACAAGGCGACAAAACAGACTTTTCGCAATTTATTGAAATGCCTAACTTTTGACAAATGCGAAAAGTGTAATCCCTGGCCATCAGAAGGAGATGCTTGGTGGGAGCTGTGAGGAGCCAGTCGTCCAAATATGGAAACACCTGGAATCCTTGTCGCCTCAGGTGAGAAGCTACCACTGCCATGCATTTGGTAAACACCGGGGCAGTGGTGAGACCAAAGGGCAGGGCCCTGAATTGAAAATGACTGGTTCCCAGCCTGAAGCGGAGGAATCTTCTGGAGCGCCTGTTCATTTTATGTGATAGTACGCATCCTGAAGGTCTACAGAGCACATCCAGTTTCCTTTTCCCAATAAGGGAAGGATGGACTGCAGCGTGACCATCCGAAATCTTGTTTTCTTGACTGATCTGTTCAAGATACTGAGATCCAAAATTGGTCTCCAGTCCCCTGTTTTCTTTGGAACTAAAAAGAACCTTGAGTAGATTCCGGATCCTTGCTGGTCTGCTGGAACTGGCTGAATTGCTCTTTTTGCAAGCAGTTTTGAAATTTCCAAAACCGCTAGATCCCTTTGAGCGGGTGGAACATCTGGAAGGGATTTTTTTGATTGTTTCGGAATGCGAAGAAAGGGGATAGAATAGCCTTCGAAAATGACGGACTGTACCCATTTGTCTTGAGTCAGGGATAGCCAGGCTTTTGGGTACAGTGACAACCTTCCCCCGACTGCCTGCGAAGGTGGGCCGTCGGGCAACACCTCAGGGATGTTGAAAGGGCTTATCAGAGAAGGCTTCTCGATTGCCCTGGTTCTGCGGAGCCCCCTGCCTCAAGGGCGTCTACCATTGTTATTCCCGCCTCTGCCTCTGGCGGGTAACGACTTTGTGCGCCAGGCTAAGTCCCTTGATTTTGTTTACGGAACCACATTTTCCCACTTTTCTGGCCTTTGGGGTAAGGCCTAGAAGGAGTAGAAAACGGACTGACGGCAGAAAGAGTCTTGCCATCAGTCTCGCACCTAGTCAAGGTTTCTTTCACTTGAGGACGAAAGAGAGATGATCCATCAAACGGGAGTTAGTGAAAGACGCCTTGAAGGGTCCGCAAAATTGCATAGCCGCATCCAGGCATGCCTACGTAAGGCCACACCTGTCCCTGCGGCCCTACTCGCTCCATCAGCCGCATAAGAAAGGAGGCGCATGGAGGAGTTGGCTATGGAGTTAAGGGTAGCCAGCTGAGTGTTCATTTTATCTTGAAAACCCGCAGCTGTAGGATCCTTCAACATGTCGCTTCTTTAATCAAGTCCCTTTGAAGACGAGTGAAATGGCACAGGTAGTTCAGCGAACGCATAGTAAATGTCGCTGACGAGAACATCCGCTTCCGCACCTGTCCATGGACCTAGATTCCTTGTTAGGTGGATGGACAGGTACTGAAGGATCAGCTAGTTCCTTCTTAGTGGCAGCAGCTACCACCATAGCATCCACAGAAACTCCTTTTGTCAAGAACTGCTTGTCTGCTGGTGCCGTTATGAATTTGGAGGGTCTCCTGGGAGTGGGGTCCACTGAATCAGGAGCCGTCCATGCCTTTTAGCAACCACCTGCATGAGGGGGTCAAAGGGGGGGGACACCCAGGAGGTGGAAGGGCGAGAGCCAAACGCCTCAAGATATACAGATTCATCCTCCGAAGGGTTAAGGGCTGGCCAATTTCCCTCTGCTTCAGGATCTCTAGAATGTCTGCAAAGGAGACATCTTCAGAAGGGGAACGGGGAACCCTCGGAATCATCTAAATCTGTGTCAGATGTGATGGACTCAGGTGAGTCAATGTGTTTCCTCTTACACTTCCTCTTCCGAGGGGGCTCTTCTGCGAAATCAGGAGAGGCCTCGAAGAGGATGAAATCCCACAGGGGTTCCTGAGGAGCTGGCTCTCTGCGGTCCGGGATGAGGGAGTGAGTCGACTTGACCTGAGGCACCGTAGAGGGAGGGGCGGACGGCGCCGACTGTGGAGTAGAGCCAGGCTCTAACACACTCCGCATGACCTCGAACGCACCCCTGTCAGGCAAAGCCAGAGGTCCCCGCTCCGAGAAGCTGAGAACCTCCCTCGGCACAGACAGTGATGGCTCCGAGGCCGATGTCGGTGCCGAACTCACCAGCGCCGAAGCTCCGAGAGGAAGAGCAGGGTCGGACAAGGGTCCGATGCCACTCACCCCCTCGGAGCCGACGATGGAAGTCCGGCGCCGAGATTCTTCTAAGGAAGAAATCGGAGCCGACGATGGAGCCGAAGACAATTGTATCGGCTCCGACGCTACCACAGTCTCGGATCCGACACGACCCGTCTCCGAGCTCAACGGAGTCGGAGGAGGAATATATTGATGGACAGGGGCAGGCATCGACTGATGAGTCGGGCTCTGAAGCATCTGGGCCAGTGCCTCGGACTTAAGAAGTCGACTCACTACCCTCTGAAGGTCATGATCCGACAGCCTCGATGACCTAGAGGAATGAGATTTATGGCTCCGTTCAGACAGCAGGGGAGATCCTGGAGCCGAATGAACGGAGCCAAGGGATGGTGACCTGGACCTCTTCCTCGATGTCGGCTCAAGATCTGGTCGGAGCCGACACGGAATTCTATTACCTCTGCTCCAGCCGGAGCCGAGGGAACCACAGAAACTGTGGACTGAGACTCATCGGCTCCAGCCGGAGCCGATGTAGGCGGAGGTTTAGAAGCCTTAGGTCTCGGCTCAGTTGCTGGAGCCGAAGACCTAGAAGCCTTGGAGGGCTTCCCTGAAGACACAGTAAGGGAATCCTCAGGCTTGAGTAAACCTCTCAAAATTAATTTATTTTTTCTTTCCTGCAGGACCCTGGGACTGAAGCCATGGCAAACAGCACAGGAGTCCTGCAGGTGCAAAGGCCCCAGGCAGTAGACACAAGAAGTGTGACCGTCTGTCAGAGACATTTTCTGACAGCACGCATCACACTTCTTGAAGCCTGAGACCTTTGATTCTTTAGACATCCCGAAAGTGCAATCACACACACAGTCAAAATACACACTGATTACACCCTGTCTAGTTTTAGCTTAAAATAAAACAACTGACTAGGTTTTAAATTAAGAAAATAACACACACACCCACTAGGGAAGGAAGAAGGCCTGAAGGCCCGAGGGAAGAACTTAAAGTTCTTGTGGGGAAAAAACAGGAATTTTAAGAAAAAGGGGCAAGAATTCCTCTAAAGTAAGGGAAATAAGAATAAAATTTAAAATTAAAGGGGTTTAATTACACTAACTTTACAAGAAAGTCACTTACCAAGAACCGGTAGAAAACCAACACCTCGATCGCTGTAGCGGCAAACGAGATCTGGGATAACTCTCGCCTAGCATTGTGGGATATAAGGGGAGCCTCGAGTCGGTGGAACCAACTCTCGAGCTTTTAGAGTGGCCGAGTCGGAGCCGAGGTCGGCTCCGAACCCATCCAGCAAGAATGAAGGCGAGATAGACAACTTAACATTCAAAAAACAGTAGTTGCAAGCAAATACACCATAAAAGAATACCCCTAGAGGGGAAAGAGGGAGGGAAACCTGGACTGCAGCTGTATTAGTACTCGAACATCTACATTTATGGTAGGTACAAAACTGTACTATGTTCATCGTGCATACAGCTGCAGTCATAACAGATGGGTAGAATCCCAAAGCTAAGAAAAGGGTGGTAGGCACTAGGTGTAACTAGGAGGAGCCAAAATGCCCTGCAAGACTGCAGTGGCAAAGCCTGCGCTAGATTTGGAGTATAATGGTAGGTTGTAGTGCTTGGAGAAGGTATGCACAGAACTCCAAGTGGCTGCTTCCAAAATATCCTTGGTAGGAACTCCTCTGAGGAAGGCTGCAGAGGTGGCAGTGGCCCTGGTGGAATGAGTTCTAATGCCTGTAGGTACAGTTTTGCCATGAAAGGAATAGCAAAAGCGTATGCAGTGGGCTATCCATTTTGAAATTGGCTGTTTGGAAATTGGCTTTCATTGAGCTCCTACTGCATAGGCCACAAAGAGCTGTTCTGATTTTCTGAAAGGCTTTGTTCTGTCCAAATAGTAACTCAGCTGTCTGTGGATGTCCAAGGAATGTAGTAATCTCTCCCCTTTGTTTTGAGGATTAGGATACAAAGTAGGTAAATGTATGGCCTGATTTAAAGCTACCCTGGATACCACTTTAGGCATAAAGGACGGGTTGGTTCGTAAGGAAACTCTATCCTGATGGAAGATGATAAAAGGCTGGACAGCCATGAGAGCCTGTAATTCTGAAACTCTACGAGCTGAGGTGATAGCCAGAAGGAAAGCTGTTTTCCAGGACAAATATTGCAAATCTGATGAAGCAGCTGGCTCAAAAGGAGGCAGGGTCAGTTTTTCCAAAATGAAATTAAGATCCCAAGCAGGTATTGGTTGTTTCCTTGGAGGTCTTAAATTTTTAGCCCCTCTGAGAAACTATCTTAAGAGAGGGTGAGAGAATAAAGGTGGATCAGTGTTGTATTCTGCAGAAATGGCTGAGGCATGGATTTTGATGGAGGAGAAAGAAAGTCCACTGCTTAGCAGTTCAGTCAAATATTGTAGTATTTGAGGTAAATTCAGTTTTCCAGGGTCCTGGCCCTTTTTCTCATTCCAGGCACAAAAACGTTTCCATTTTGCGGAGTAAGCTTTTCTAGTTGATGGCCTTCTGGCCTCCAAAATGACATCCTGCACCTCCTTGGAGAGTAGGGCCTGCTGTGATGCTAAGGAATTTTCCATGTGGCTAGATTGAGTGTTTTTAGCTGACTGTGAAGAGTTTTGAAGCTGTGTTGAGTCAGAAGAAGAGGCATTAGAGGCAGGGTCCATAGTGGGGAATGCGTCAGGCTCCTCAGCAGTGGGTACCAGTGTTGCCTTGGCCAGTCCGGAGCAATGAGGATCATCTTTGGTCTGTCTGCTCTGGTCTTCAATAGAACTTTGGGCAGCAGAGGAAGAGGTGGGAAGGCATAAACTGTCATTGATGTCCAGCTGAAAGAGAGAGCGTCCACTCTCCAGGCCTTTGGATGGAAGATCCTTGAGCAGAATTTTGTCAATTGGTGATTTTTGTGGGAGGCAAATAGATCTATGTCTGGCCTTCCCCATTCTTGGATTATTTCTGTAAAAACTTTTGGATGTTTTCCTTGCCTGGCAAGTACTGTGCTTGTAGTTCCATTTGTAAGTCCATGGCCATGTTCCAAAGTGACATGGCCAGTCTGCATAGGGGGTAAGAATGGGTTCCTCCCTGCTTGTTTATGTACCACATAACTGTGGTGTTGTCCATTCTTATCAATAGTTGACCTGGTTGTAGAAAGTTCTTGAAAGCTATAATAGCATTTATTACTGCTAGCATTTCTTTTTGATTGATGTTCTTTTTGGGACCATTTGCCCTGAATGCACCGATCTGTCATGTGCGCCCCCAGGCGTAGTCCGAGGCGTCTGTTGTGATGACTTGATTTGCTGGAGGCTTGCTGAAAGGAAGACCTGTGTTTGTTTGACATGCTTGAGCCCACCACAGAAATTCCTTTTGTAGACATGGAATTAGTGGTATTATTGTTTCCAAACTGTGGCTGTGTTGAGACCATGTGTTTTTCAGGTACCATTGTAGTTTCCTCATATGCAGCTTTGCACATGGGATTAGTAAGATGCAAGATGCCATGAATCCCAGAGCCTGCAGGATTTTCCTTGCAGTAAGCCTGGTGCAATTTGCTAGTGTTCTGAAGTATTGAATTAGTTGCCCCTGCTTCTCTGGCGTGAGGTAGGCCATCTGGGTGTTTGTGTCCAAGTTGGCACCCAGGAAAATTATCTTCCGAGAGGGTATTAGCCTTGATTTCTTTTGTTGACTGTGTATCCCAGAGAGTTCAATAACATTATTACATAAGCCAGATGTTTCAGAAGAATGTGTTTGCTGTCCGCTTGGATCAGGCAGTCGTCCAAATAGGGATATATTTGTATCCCTTGAAGTCTGCAGTAGGCAATTACTGATGCCAGGCATTTCGTGAATACTCTGGGCGCAGTAGATAAGCCAAAGGGCAATGCAGAGAATTGATAATGAGTTGAACCTGCAAGAAATCTGAGGTATCTTCTGCAATTTTGTCTGATTGGGACATGCAGGTATGCCTCCTTGAGGTCCAATGTTACCAGCCAAGACTCCTTGCCCAGCATGGGAAGAAGCTGCTGTAGAGTGAGCATCTTGAATTTTGGTACGAGTAGAAATGTGTTTAGGATGGATAGATCCAAAATAGGTCTCCAATCTTTTCCCTTCCTTGGCACCAGAAAAAGCCTGGAATAAAACCCTTGACCTTGTTCGTGCGTAGGTACCTCTTGAATAGCTTTCATGTTTATGAGATCTGTAATTTGCCTTTGTGCCTCTGCCCTTTGATTGTGTGGCAGGTTTGGCATGCCTCTCATTTTTGGAAGGGTGTGAATTAGAAGTTATGTACCTACCATAACGTTCCATGTTAGTTGTCTTCTCTCGCCTTCTTTCTTGCTGGATGGGTTCGGAGCCGATCCTCGGCTCCGACTCGGCACTTGCTAAGCTCAAGAGCTAATTTTACCAGCTCGAGGCAACCCTATATCCTATGATGCAAGGCGGAGACTACCCAGATCTCGTTTGGTAGCTAAAGAAATAGTAATATTTTCTTCCAACTGAAGAGGAGGAAAAAAAATAACAATACTAAATAACATCATAACCCTCTAGAAAGGATCAACCTAATCTAGTGACACTAGAAGTTGAACAGCTAGAAAAAGGGAATAACCTCTTAATAGAAGATGCATAATCTTCTCAGTCTGACCAGGCTAGGGGGATGGAGGGGATTAAGAAAGAAGGGCAGAGAAGACAACTAACATGGAACGTTATGGTAGGTACATAATTTCTAAATGTTAAGTTGTCAATCTCGCCTTCATTCTTGCTGGATGGGACCGCGTCCCTAGCACCTCTATCCTGGGTGGCTCAATGGAACAGACTCTTGAGAACGGTGGAACCAAAATTCGCTCCGTCTCTGGAGGCCAAGTCTAATTTGTAATGTGAAACAAAGGTATGAGGAGAGGCCCATGTGGCTGCTGCACAAATAGTGTCTATTGGAAGTCTAGCTTGAAAAGCTGTAGATGTAGCTAGAGCTCTGGTAGAATGGGCTTTTGGCTTAGAAATCAACTCTTTGCCTCTGAGCTGATAAATGTAAGTGATCACAGAAGACAGCCATCTAGATAAAGTTACCTTGGAAACTGGAAGGCCTTTCCTGCTCTCTGCATAGGATAGAAACAGTTGATCAGATTTCCTAAAAATTTTAGTCTTGTCCAGATAATATCTGAGCTGGCGGTGAACATCAAGACAATGTAACTTTTGTTCTGCTCTATCAGAATAATTCAGGAAAAACACTGGAAGATCAATGGATTGATTTAGGTTGGTCTGCGATGCCACTTTTGGTAAGAAAGACGGATTAGTCCTTAGAGATACCCTATCTTTGTGGAATATTAAATAGGGAGGACGAATGCAGAGAGCATGAAGCTCAGATACTCTCCTGGCAGAAGTAATGGCAACTAGAAAAAGCGTCTTCCAAGAAAGAAATTTCGGTGAACAGGCAGCCGCAGGTTCGAAAGGGGGAAGAATCAAGGATGTTAAAATTAAATTTAGATCCCACTGTGGTGGGGGTCTCTAATCGGAGGTTTCAGTAAAAAGATACCTCGAAGGAATGCCTTGCAAAGTTTATGTGACATAATGTTGTGGTCCAAAAAGCCTATATGAAAATTTTAAATGGCTGCCAGTTGAACTTTCACTGTGGAAGTAGAGGATCCTGAATGAAAAATCTCAGCTAGGAAGTCCAATACCGAATGAATTGGAGCAGTATAGGGGTCTATGTTCCTAGCTTTTGCCCAGAAAGAGAAACGTCGCCATTTACTAGTGTAAATCTTTCTGGTAGAAGATTTTAGGGAAGCTACTATGATATCCCGGACAGGATTAGAAATCATAGGAAGCCTGGCTAAGGATGGAAGTGGAGCAACCAAGCAGTGAGGTTGAGAGAAGGTATGGATTGGTGCAGTTGACCCGACTGGTGGGTCAGAAGATCTGGAACTGGGTCCAGATGCCATGGCTGTACCAAGAGATAATGATGTAGGAACGGAAACCATATCTGTCGAGGCCAATAAGGGGCAATGAGAATCAACTTGGCTCTCAAGGCGGTTGCTTTCTGAATTAGCTGAGGTATCAGCGGAAAAGGGGGAAAAGCATAAAAAGTCCCCGGGGCCAATCTTGGGTTAGAGCGTCTCTGGGGGGATGGCCTGGAAGGGGGAAGAGAGAGAAGAAGTCTGGGCATTTGCTGTTTTGAGGTGTAGCGAAAAGGTCGCAGCAAGGAAGGCCCCACTTCTGAAAAATCTCTTCCGTCACTGATTGTTTGAGAGACCACTCGTGAGGCATGAGAATAGCTCTGCTCAATCTGTCCGCTATGATGTTGGATTTCCCGGGGATGTGCGTTGCTATCAGAAACCGGTGAGAGGAGATTGCCCATTGCCAAAGTCTGAGAGCCTCTCGACACAGTGAATAGGACTTGGTTTCGCCCAGTTTGTTTATATACCACACTACGGACATATTGTCCGTTTGGATTGCAATAGTTCCCAGGGGAAGAGAGTCGTTGAGGGCTTGCAACGTTAAAAGCACCGCTCTCATCTCCAGGACATTTATGTGCAGATGGTATTCGAAAGGTTGCCTAGTGCCATGGACCATTCTGCCCTGATAATGCCCCCCCCCCCACCCGATCAGGGAGGCATCCGATGTAACCGTGGCAACCGGGGCAAGAGGAACAAAAGGTCTGCCTTGATGGATTTGAGGGGACGATATCCACCAAGTCAGATGCCTTTTGCAAGTTGGAGTTACTATGATCTCGTGACGCATGGGAAGTTGTTGAAAAGACCATTGGGTAAATAGTATCCATTGTAGAAGACGCATGCAAAAGCGGGCAAGGGGAAGAAGTGTTATGGTGGCCGCCATAAGACCCAATACCTTCAGAGCAAATCTGGCCTGAATTTTGTTGCTGAGAAGAATCAACTGGACGTGTCTTTGAATGTCCAAGATCATTTGGTTTGTTAACTTTGCTGAAAGTTGTACGGTGTCCAATCTTGCGCCTATAAAAGTAATAGATTGACAAGGCGACAAGGCAGATTTTTCGAAATTTATAGAAATTCCTAGCCCTCTGCAAATGTGAATGGTATAATTTCTGGCTTGGAGAAGCTGATGCCTGGTGGTGGCAGTGAGGAGCCAGTCGTCTAGATATGGAAACACCTGGAATCCTTGACGTCTCAGGTGAGCCATAACGACTGCCATACATTTGGTGAACACTCTGGGGGCTGTAGTGAGTCCAAAGGGCAGGGCTCTGAATTGGAATTGACTGGTCCCCAGCCGAAAGCGGAGAAATCTTCTGGAGCGTCTGTGAATTTTTATGTGATGGTACGCATCCTGAAGATCTATCGAGCACATCCAATTGTCCTTGCCCAGAAAGGGCAGAATGGACTGAAGCGTGACCATCCGGAATCTTGATTTCTTTACAAACTTGTTGAGTTTGCTCAAATCTAATATTGGTCTCCAGTCCCCTGTCTTTTTTGGAACTATAAAGAACCTTGAGTAGATTCCGGATCCTATTTGGTCCGCTGGGACTGGCTGGATGGCTCTTTTTACTAGCAGTTTTGATATTTCTAGTACTGCTAGTTCCCTTAGACCGGGTGGAACGTCTGGAAGGGTTCCCTTTTGTTGAATTGGGGTTTGAATAAAGGGAATTTTGTAACCCTCGGATATAATCGACTGTACTCATTTGTCTTGAGAAAGGGAAAGCCAGGCTATTGGGTACAGCGATAATCTTCCCCCGACTGCCTCCGGCGGACAATTGGGCAACATCTCAGGGATGCTGGAAGGGTTTGTCAGAAAGAGGCTCTCTGCTACCCTGATTCTGCGGACCCCTCTGCCCTTAGGGCGGCCTATTATTGTTACCCCTCTGCCTCTGGGGTAAACTGACTTAGTCGCCAGGCGTGACTCCTTGAGATTTGCGGAACCACATTTTCCTCCCTTCTGTCCTTTGGGGTAAGGTCTTGAAGGGGTGGAGAACGGACTCCTACGGCAGAAAGAGTCTTGCCATCTTGTTCGCATCTAGTTAAAGTGTCTTTCACTTAAGGTCCGAACAAGGTCGAACCATCAAAGAGGAGTTTGTGAAGGACGCCTTGAAGGGTTCTGCAAAATTACAAAGCCGCATCCAGGAATGACGCCTTAAAGCCACTCCTGTGCCTGCGGCCCTACTGCCCATCGGCTGCATAAGAAATGAGCCGCATGGAGGAGTTAACAATGGAGTTAAGGATTCCTAGCTGTGAGCTAATCTTATCCTGAGACCCAGCAGCTGATGGATCCTGTAAAACTTCTCCCAACTCTTTAAGAACATCTCTTTGAAGGCGGGTGAAGTGGCATAAGTAGTTCAGCGATCTCATGGCAAAAGTCGCTGAAGAAAAAATCCACTTGCCGTACCTGTCCATAGTCCTAGAATCCTTGTTAGGAGGATGGACAGGTACTGAAGGATCAGCTAGTTCCTTCTTGGTGGCAGCAGCCACCACCATGGCATCAACTGGGACACCCTTTGTTAAATATTGTCTATCTTGTGGGGCCGTAATGAATTTTGAAGGCCTCCTAGGGATAGGTTCCACCGAATCTGGAGTCATCCACGCCTTCCGAGCCACTACCTCCATAAGAGGGTCGAAAGGCGGAGACACCCAGGAGGTGGAGGGTCGAGATCCGAACGCCTCCAGGTATACTGACTCGTCCTCGGAAGGATTAAGGAAGGGCCAGTTCCCCCTCTGCTTAAGGAGTTCAAGGATGTCTGAGAATGAGACATCCTCAGAGGAGGACCTTGGGGATCCCTCAGACTCATCCAGGTCAGTATCTGATGTAGTAGACTCAGGGGAGTCTAGATGTTTCCTCTTACATGTCCTCTTACGCGGGGGTTCACCTGACGGATCAGGAGAAGCCTTGGAAGAGGAAGATATTCCCAATGGGGAAACCTGAGGCGTTGGATCTCTGGGTCCGGGAGCAAGAGAGTGGGAAGAGACGTCAGCAGGCACTGTAGTGGGAGGAGCTGATGGAACTGTCCATTGACTAAGCCCAGGGGCTAGTACACTCCTCATCACCTCGAAGGCTCCCCCGTCAGAGAGACCAGAAAGTTCCCGCTCCTAAGAGATAGGAACCCCAGGCTTCACCGAGAGGGAAGGCTCCGAGGCAGATGTTGGGGCCGAGCTCACCAACGCCGAAGCTCCGAGAGGGAGAACGGGGTCGGACAAGGGTCCGATGCCACTCGCCCCCTCGGAGCCGACGAGAGAGACCAGATGCCCGGATCCCTCCAATGAAGGCCTCAAGGAGGAAATCGGAGCAGAGGACGACAGAGCCGAAAGGGGTGGTATCGGCTCCGAAGCTACAACGGTGACAGTTCCGAGGAGCTCAGGCTCCGAGCTCTGTAAGAGAGTCGAAGGAGGAATGTTTGGTGGATGTGAAATAGCTACCATCTGTTGAGATGGGCTATGGAGTATTTGGGCCAATGCCTGAGACTTTAATAGTTTACTCACCACTCTCTCGAGGTCGTGATCAGACAGCCTGGACGACCGAGAAGAATGGCTCCGATGGCTCCGCTCCGAGAGCAGAGCCAAACGTATGGACTCTACTGAAGGGGATCGAGATCTCTTTTTTGAGATCGATGGAGCCAACGGAGCTGAAGATACATCGGCTCCAGCCGGAGCCGACACTGAATGTCTGGATTGGGCAGTATCGGCGCCAGATGGAGCTGATACTGAGACTGGTAAGGTGGAAGGATCGGCTCCGGCCGGAGCCGATCTCGACCCTGGTGAGGGTGAACCAGAAGCCGACGGCTTGGAACTCTCAGCCGAAGGCTTAACAGGTTTCGAGGGCTTCCCCGGCGCCGACTTAGTCGGGGAGCTCTCGGGCTTTAATAAGCCCCTTAATATCAGCTTATTTCTTCACTCCTGCAGGACTCTTGGGCTGAAGGCATGACTGATAGCACAAGAGTCCTGCAGGTGCAAAGGTCCCAGGCAATAAACACAAGTGTGACCGTCTGTCAGAGACATCTTCTGACAGCACGAGTCACACTTCTTGAAGCCTGAGACCTTAGTGTCCTTCGACATAACTGTGTCGAGGAAATACAATACAGTAACACACACACAAAAACACCCAATCCAACAAATTAAAATAAACAGGGATAACACACAGTCATACACAAACAATCCCTGACAGGAAAAAATTTAGGGAGGGGAAGGCCTAAGGCCTAACTAGGGAAAGGGAATAAATAACTCGAAAAAAAGGGAACACTAACGGGAATAGGGTTAAAGTAAGTCATTAAGGTTAACAAAAAACAAATATATATATAAATTTAAAGGGGGGTAGACGAAAAGTCTCAAATCTATTCACTTACCTGGAGCTGGTAAAAGAAGGCACCTCGTTAGCGAAGCGGCAAACGAGATCTGGGTAGTCTCCGCCTTGCATCATGGGATATAGGGTTGCCTCGAGCTGGTAAAATTAGCTCTCGAGCTTAGCAAGTGCCGAGTCGGAGCCGAGGATCGGCTCTGAACCCATCCAGCAAGAATGAAGGCGAGATTGACAACTTAACATAATGGAATTTGTAGCCTCTGTTTATAATGTCCAGGATCCATTTGTCCTTTGTGACAATATGCCAATTTCTTGAAAATAATGCCAGCTTTCCTCCCAAGGGGGCTGCCATTTGAGACCTGGTTGGCATGCAAAGGGGAAAGTCATTGGGTTTGCTTTCTGATAGATTGCGAGTTGTCCTCACCACCTCTTTGTGAAGGAGCTTGCCATTGTCTGCCTTTATACGATCCTTGGGATTGTCCTCTGCCCCTCGGGCGCCTGTATCTGCCTCTTTGGGGTCTGTCTGTGGCAGGAAAGGACCAGTTTTTGGAAGGCCAATTTCTACTAAAACGTGGGGGTTGAACCTGTAGGAATTCTTTCACAGTTTGCATTGATTTAGCCTTTTCCTCCATTTTCCTTAATACCTCCTCAGCATTAGCACCAAATAGTACATCCTTTTGAAGAGGAGCGTCTAGTAATTTAGCTTTGACATGATCAGGCAAGGCTTGTTCCTTGAGCCAGGCATGCCTACGTATGACTGATCTTGTAACCGCAGCTCTGCATGAGGCCTCTAGAGCATCAAAACCACATTGTAAGGTATGCTTACCCACTTGTTCTGCACTATGCATCAAATCCTGCAACTCCTTCAAGTCTAGTTGTTCAGATTGTGACATTTTACTTTTCAATTGTGATAACAAAAACTGTTGGTATTTTAGCATATGAAACTGACAGTTTAAGGCCCTCATGGATAAGGTAGCAGAGGTATATACCTTTTTCCCCCACCTTTCTAAGGATCTGGAATCTCTCTCGGAAGGCAATGGATTTTTAGCAATGGAGGCCTTAACTCCCTTGGGGCCCTGTGAGATGGTTCCTGGGTCAGCAGCATGGCTCTTGTATAGAAATTGATGTGAGTCAGGAAAGTACAGTTTTGTACCTACCATAAATGTAGATGTCCGAGAGGAATGCATCTGCAGTCCTTACAAATGGGTTGTCCTGTCGTCAGGCAGCCCTTCGGTCAGCCGGATTCCAAAGTCTGGGTCTGGCTTCGGCTGGTGTCGCACTTCACCCGACGTCATTGCGGCAGTTTTTCGGGTATAAAGGCATCAGCCGACGCCATTTTCCTCAGTGTTTCTTGCCCCAGATGCCAGGTGCCCTCTTGGTTGGCTAAATTTGGATAAATGCCAAAGTTTCCAAATAGTAGAGAGCAAACACACAAAGTAAACATGTATGTACATATATACAAACAAATACACCATAATAGATCCCCCCCAAGCTAGCTGAAGATTGGTAAGTACCCTAGGAGTACCTCAGAGGGGAAGGAGGGTGGGTAATCCTGACTGCAGATGCATTCCTCTCAGACATCTACATTTATGGTAGGTACAAAACTGCTGTACTATGTCCTTCAAGGATGCATCTGCAGTCCTTACAAATGGGTAGAATACCATAGCTAAACTAGGGGAGGAGGTAATGAGAATAGATTATGGTGTAGTCAGGATCCCTTGCAAAACAGCAGTGGCAAAACCAGCGCGGGATCTAGAGTATAGAGGTAAGTTATAATGCTTGGCAAATGTATGCACGGAGGTCCAAGTAGCAGCCTCTATAATGTCCTTGGTAGCCACTCCTCGTAAGAAAGCTGTGGTAGTGGCTGTGGCCCTTGTGGAGTGAGGTCTGATGTTCTCTGGAGTTTTCTTTCCATGGTAGGAGTAACAAAATCTAATGCAGTTTCCTATCCATTTGGAGATTGTCTGTTTAGAAATTGGTTTTCCTTCTTTTCCTGTTGCATAAGCTACCAGAAGCTGGTCAGTTTTTCTATGTTTTTTTGTCCTTTCCAGGTAGTAGCGTAATTGCCTGTGTACATCCAAGGTATGTAAGAGCTGTTCTCCCCCGTTCTGTGGATTGGGGAAGAATGTAGGAAGGTGGATAGCCTGATTTAAAGAGACTCTGGATACCACCTTAGGCATAAATGTAGGATTTGTTCTCATGGACACTCTATCTTGATGGAAGATCAGGAAGGGTTGTACTGCCATTAATGCCTGTAGTTCAGATACCCTTCTTGCTGAAGTTATTGCCAGCAGGAAGGCAGTCTTCCAGGATAGGTATTGCAAGTCTGCTGTAGCTGCTGGCTCGAAAGGAGGTAGAGTCAGTTTTTCGAGCACAAAGTTCAAGTCCCATGCTGGCAATGGAGGTTTCCTGGGAGGTTTTACATTTTTAATTCCCCTCAGAAACTGTCTGAGCAGAGGATGCGAGAAGACAGGAGGATCCAAGCTGTATTGTGCTGAAATAGCTGATGCATGTATCTTGATGGAGGAATAGGACAGGCCTGTATGGAAGAGCTCCGCCAAGTATTCCAGGATGTTGGCTATGTTCACCAGTGTCACATCTTGCCCCTTTGCAGTACTCCAGATGAGATATCTTTTCCATTTTGCTGCATAATTCTTTCTTGTTGAAGGTCTACGAGCCTCCAGGATTATGTCCTTAACCCTTTGGGATAAATTTGGGTTAATTTCTGTTATGTAATGTTCCAGGCAGTTAGCTGCAGAGTTTTTAGGTTTGGATGCAGAATGTTGTAGTTGTTCTGTGTCAGCAGTAATGGGATCAGGGGCAGTTTCCATATTTGTTCCCGGGACAGTGGATACCAATGTTGTCTTGGCCAGTCTGGGGCTATCAGAATGATCCTTGGACGTTCCTCTTTGATCTTGAGACGCACCTTGTGCATCAAAGGAAGTGGTGGGAATGCGTATGCTGTCAGGCTTTTCCAACTGAAGGATAGGGAGTCCACCTTCCAAGCAAGTGGGTGGTAAGTCCTTGTGCAGAATTTCTTCAACTGGTGATTGTATGGGGATGCAAACAAGTCTATTTGTGGTAATCCCCATTCTCTTGTGATGGTTTTGAAGATGTCCGGATGCAGCATCCATTCGTGGGCATCTGTTGTAGTTCTGCTTAATATGTCTGCTAGAATGTTTTCCTTCCCTGGTACATACATTGCCTGTAACTGAATGTTGTAGCTCAGAGCCACATCCCATAGGTCCAGTGCCAGCCGGCATAGGGGGTATGAGTGTGTGCCTCCCTGTTTGTTGATGTACCCCATAACTGTGGTGTTGTCTGTCCTTATCAACAACTGGCCTTCTTGGAGTAGAGGTCTGAATGCCTGGATTGCCAATTTTACTGCCATCATTTCTTTTAGATTTATGTGCAGATGCAGTTGGTCTTGGGTCCATAGGCCTTGAATGCACTTGTCCATCATATGTGCCCCCCCAACTGAGGTCTGAGGCATCTGTCGTGATAGTTTGTCTTGGTTGACTTTTGCAGAAGGGCAGTCCTGTGTTTGATTGACAGGCCTGAGCCCACCATAAGAACTCTTGTTTCAGGCATGGGATCATTGGAATTTTGGTTTCCAGGCTGTGCTTGTGCTGAGACCACAAATTCTTTAGGTACCACTGTAGCTTTCTCATATGAAGCCTGGCATGAGGGACCAGTATTATGCAGGATGCCATGAAGCCTAGAGCTTGTAGCACTTGTCTTGCAGTTAGATGGCTCTGCTTTGTTAATGCCAAGAAATAGAGAGGAAGTTGCTCTTTCTTTTCTGCAGTTAGAAATGCCATTTGTTTTGATATGTCCAGTTCTGCTCCCAGAAAGGTTATGATTTGGGATGGAATCAGCCTTGACTTTTTGGTATTGACTGTGTATCCCAGGGCTTGTAGCAGGTAGATGACTCTTTGTAAGTCTTCTGTTAATTTGTTTTTGTTGTCCGCTTGTATCAGGCAGTCGTCCAGGTAGGGATAGATTTGAATTCCCTGAAGTCTGCAATGAGCGATTACTGATGCCAGGCATTTCGTGAACACTCTGGGCAGTAGATAAGCCAAAGGGCAATGCTGAGAATTGATAATGCTCTGATCCTGCAAGAAATCTGAGGTATCTTCTGCAAATTGGTCTTATGGGGACGTGCAGGTATGCCTCCTTGAGATCTAGAGTTACCAGCCAAGACTCCTTGCCCAGCATGGGAAGAAGCTGCTGTAGGGTCAGCATTTTGAATTTTGGAACAATGAGGAATGTGTTTAGAGCGGACAGGTCTAGAATAGGCCTCCATTTGTTTTCTTTTCTTGGTACCAGGAAGAGCCTGGAGTAAAATCCCTTCCCTTGCTCCATAAGTGGTACCTTTTCCACAGCTCGCATTCTTAATAATTGAGATATTTGTTTTAGAGCTTCTGCCCTTTGAGAAGGTGGAAGGTTTGGCATTCCTCTCTTTCCTGGTAGTGTATGGAAATGGAACCTGTAACCTTTGTCTATAGTCTGCAAAATCCATTTTTCTCTTGTAATGCAGTGCCAGTTTCTTGAAAATAATGTTAGCTTTCCGCCTAAGGGTGCTTCTAGTTGTTCCCTGGTAGGCGGTGCCACCGCCAAGTCACTGTGATTGAGTTGTTGTAGGTGGCTGTATCCGTGCCTCGTTGGTTGTTACCCTGCCACTGGCGACCCCTGTAAGCACCCCTGGATTGGTCTCTGCCTCTAGAGCGCCTATTCCTGCCTCTTTGTGCCTTAGAGGAGTCCGGAAAGGAACAATTCTTGGAGGGCCAATTCCTGCTAAACCTTGGAGGTTGAACTTGTAAGAAATCTTTTACTGTTTGCACAGATTTTGCTTTCTCTTCCATCTTTTTCAGTATCTGCTGTGCTGGGGCACCAAATAAATTGACCTTGTCCATAGGTGCATCCAAAAGCTTTGATTTGACATGGTCTGGTAATGCCTGCTCTTTCAACCATGCATGCCTCCTGATAACTGTGCCAGTCATGGCTGATCTAAAGGAAGCCTCCAGTGCATCATAGCCACATTTTAAAGAATGGTTACTAACCTGCTGTATGTTATGTAACATTTCTTGAACATACTTTTTATCTAAAGATTCTTCAGAGGATAGCTTTTTAGTCAACTGGTCAAGCATAAACTCTTGATATTGAATCATATGAAATTGGCAGTTCAAAGCTCTAGCTGACAAAGTAGCAGAGGTGTAAACTTTTTTACCCCATCTCTCTAAGGACCTGGATTCCCTTTCAGAGGGGAGGGGGGGGGTTAGAAGAAGTAGCTGCTACAGCTTTAGGGCCCTGGGAGATAGTCTCTGGATCTGCAAAAGGGGCCTTATATAAGTGGTGATAGTCTCTGGATCTGCAAAAGGGGCCTTATATAAGTGGTGATGAGTGTCCGGGACCCTGTAGTACCTATCTGGCTTAGCAGGAGCCGGAGGTAAAGTATCAGGAGTAGTGCAAGCATCATTAAATGCATCATCAACAACAGATAGAACTGGAGGAATAGCTAAAGGCCTATGCTGTGGCAAGTGTAGAAAGGTCCTAAGCCTTTTTCTAGAATCTGAGAAATCCTGGCCCTGCCACTGAAATTGTTCCCTCATAGCATGCAAGGTTTCCCCAAAGGAAAATTCCTCAGGAGGAGAGGCTGAAGGGATGGACTCCTCAGCATCAGAGTCTTCGTAAGGAGAATAAGAAGCCTCAGGAGGGTCTGTATGTTCTGAATCATCAGAGGAATCATCCGTGGCTACTGGCTCAGGGGGCTCTGCTCTAGGCCTCTTTTCTGGAGGAGGGAGAGAGGCCCTGTCTGGATGAGGCTGGGATCCACGAATTAAAGAGATGAGATCCTCTACCAAAGAAAGCATATGGGAGCTGGTGCTGGGCCTGTGAGAGGGGGGCTTGGCAGGCACAGGTTTTGAAGTTTTGGCTGCTTTAGTCCTGGCAAAGGCCTTAATAGACATAGCTGGAGGAGGCCTAGCAGCTCCACGTGCAGGGGTAGAAATATCTAGGGGAATGGTGTCTGATAAATCCTGTGAAATCGCAACAGAAGGCTGGATTTCAGAAGCCGTTTCTACCGGGATAGAAGAGGCCTCGGCAGAAGGCAAGTTATCGGCTGAAGAAAGAACCGCTTGCTCGGTTTCGGCCGAAACAGAGACGCTCGTGGTTTGCTTAACCGCGGTTTCAGCCGAAACCGCGGACCGCGAGTGTCGGTCCTTTTCTTTGCGCTTTTGGTTATTTGCGAGTCGGAGGATCCGACGGCATAATGTAGGCAAAATCGGAGCCAAAATCTGTTCAGCAAGTCCGAGCGACGCCTAAGCGTCGGCCGGTTAAAAGAAGCACAGGCTAGACAAGCTGCTACGTCGTGGTCTGGGCCTAAACAATGAATGCAATAGGAGTGGAAATCTTTATGAGGTATTTGTTTCCCACAAGATAAACAGTTATTAACTTTCTCTGACATCGGCTGAGGCAAGAAAGAGTCCCCAACGGGGTACTTAGCTTTATAGAGAAGTCTTCGAAGTAGTATTCGGTAGTAGTAATCTCTGGATCTGACCGACCGGCACTTGCGAACAGCTTCTGCTTCGGGTGCCACGCGGCAAGAAAGACGGAGGAAAATGGCGTCGGCTGATGCCTTTATACCCGAAAAACTGCCGCAATGACGTCGGGTGAAGTGCGACACCAGCCGAAGCCTGACCCAGACTTTGGAATCCGGCCGACCGAAGGGCTGCCTGACGACAGGACAACCCATTTGTAAGGACTGCAGATGCATCCTTGAAGGACATCCCTGTAGTACCGGTCAGGCTTAACTGGAGCTGGAGGTAGAGAGTCCGGGTTAAGGCAGGCCTCTGAATAAACATCATCTAGGATGTCCAAGACAGGAGGTATAGCCAGAGGCCTGTGCTGAGGAAGCAAGAGAAATTCCCTGAGCCTTTTCTTAGAATCAGAATAATCCTGGCCTTCCCAGTGGAAGTGTTCCCTTAAGGTATGCAAAGTTTCCCCAAATGAGTAATCCTCAGGGGGAGATACAGAAGGGATGGACTCCTCCGCATCAGAGTCTTCAAAAGGGGAATAAGAATGTTCCTGATCATCAGAGTGCTCTGAAATAATGGAGCCCTGATCAGAGGAGGGGGAATCTTCCTCCACTCTAGGCGTTTTGTCCGGAGGGGGCTGAGAACCTCTGATAAGAGTAATTAAATCCTCAGCCATTTTAAGCATCTGTTTCTTAGGCATGGGGCCTGGAGATGGGCCCTGAGCAGCTGGTCTCTTAGAGTGCATGGTTGCTTTAGACTTAGTGAAAGCCTTGATAGAGAAAGAAGAGGAAGGTCTGAAGACACCTTGAGTGGAGGTGGACCTGTCCACATTCTGCGTTTCAACGCCAACAGTGGCTTCGGTATCTGTAGTCGGGGTGTGGGCAGAGGAGCCTGCGACCTCGGGTACAGGAGACACCGTCAAAGACAGGTCGTCGGTAGGCAGGGGCTGTGTAGGCGCCTCACTGTGAACCGGACCACGTGTAACTGGCTTTGGCGTGGTGTCAGTAGAGGCCGCGGACCTCGCGTGTCGGTCCTTGTCTTTTCGTTTTTTAGACAAAACCGGAGTCGGAGTATCCGACGACATATTATAGTTAAATGCTTTTCCAAAATAATGCTGGGCGAACTTCGCCCGACGCTTAATAGTGCGTTTGTTGAATGTAGCACAAACACGGCAGGCCGAAACCTCGTGGTCTGGGCCTAAACAAGGTATACAGAGGGAATGGAAATCCTTATGCGGTATTTGCTTCCCACAAGAAATACAATTATTAACTTTGTCTGACATCGGTCTGAGGCAAGAAAAGGTTCCCCAACGGGGTACTTAGCTTTTAAGAAGACTTCGGTTTCCAAATTTTCGTAATCTCAGGAGCTGGCCGACTGGCACTTGTGAACTGCTTCTGCTTCGGGCACCGCGCGGCAAGAAAGACTGAAGAAAATGGCGTCGGCTGGTTCCTTTATACCCCTGTCGCACTGACGTCAGGGAGGAAGCGACGACAACCGACGCCGGACCTAGACTTTGGAATTCGGCCGACCGAGGACCCGCCTGACGGCAGGAGAACCCATCTGTTATGACTGCAGCTGTATGCACGATGAACATCAGAGGAAGGCACTAAATAAGAAAAATATTTAGCAGTAAAGAAAAAAATTCAAATATCACTCACAAAAACTCTAAACTGCCTACAGCTTGCGAGCAAGAAAATCCCAACCGATTGACAGAGCAGCAAATGAGATCTGAGGTAAAGCAGTTATCAGGGGCATTATGGGTAAATGAAGTAGCTCGACAGATCTTAGACTGAAAAAAGTGTCCAAGTCAGATCCAAGGATTGGATCTGAACCCATTCGTTTAAGAATGAATGAAAATGACAGATCCTAAGTTGTCTATGTACAGCTAGTGTGTGCAACTTATGTTTGCCTTTATTGGTAGAATTGGGGAAGAAAACTGGCAAGTCAATTTGTTGGTTCAAGTTAGATTCAGAAGCTACTTTAGGAAGAAAGGAAATGTTTGTTCTCAATGACACTCTGCCCTTATGAAAGATAAGGAAGAAAGCTTTGCATGAGAGAGGCTGTAGTTCTGATACTCATTTGGCAGATGTAATGGCAATAAGAAAAGTAGCCTGCCATAAAAAAAGCTTCATATCTATGGAACATGCTGGTTCAAAGGGTTTTGTGGTCAAAACCGGACGTAAAATGGTGACATCCCAGGAGGGACTGGATCACAAACTGAGGGTCTCAATAAAAAGGCTCCTCTCACAAGGGCTTTGATTACTTTGACGGAGGCAAAGGAAGCATTGCTGAATCCTATGTGGAAATTTGAAATGGCTTCCAATTGTACTTTAACTGTGGAATAACTTGACCCAGCCATGAAAAGTTCTGAAAGAAATTCGAAAATTTTTGGAAGATGTGCTGAAAATGGTCTAGTCCATTAGAAGAGACCAAGATGGACAAAGACTTCCATTTGCTATGGTACTTTTTTTGCTGAAATTCTTTGAGAGGAAGATATGATGTGGACTACCAGGGAAGAAAGCCTAGGGTCTCTGGCAATTGTTTGAATTACAAAAACCATGCGGAAAGCAGGATTTTGAGGTCTAGTAGAGGTATCCCAGACAGGTGTGTGAGGAGATCCAGGAATGTATATAGAACCCATGGTGGGTGAAATAGGCGAGGCCAAAAGAAAGCAAAAACCTACCTGTTAAGGCTAGAACAGGGCAAGGAGGATCACCTGGTCTTGCTCTTTAATTTCTTCCTCTTTCTCTCCTGACTCTGAGATCTCAGATTTCTGTGGACATACTGATTTATAAAAAATGGGAGCTGGCACTTAAATGGTACATGGGTCACCCCATCTTTTAGTCTCGTCCCTATAGCGGTACTGGCAGCCAGTTCATAATCATTAGCCGACAAGGTCTGTATGTTGGTAGTGGGAATTATCTCAGTTCTTTCTGCAATTATAGTATTAGTATAGTATTAAATTAATTCCTTTGTCTCTCAGACTCATTCTTAGTGTTAGTCAAATTACCAGTGTCAGCCCGCTGCTCATGACTTGCATGAGACATGGTGCGGTTTCTGCTTTCACTACTAAAACTAGGTTTACGTTTATAAGCTGATTTATTCCGTCCACTTCTAAGCCTCATCCTGTCAGGGAACCTACACAGAGTGTAGCAATTCTTAGTTAATGTTTGGCACACTGACTGGCTTTATGTCCAGCTTTCGCTCAACATAGCTATCCCAAGTAACCCAAGCTGGGCAACTGGAAACTGGCTGGCCTGTAGCTTACTGACCCAGGGCTGCTGAGCTTTATGGCGGGCACATTCTGTCCAATAAGGAGCACATACACCCCTCCTACCATTAGCATGGGTCCCTGGTGAAAGTCAGAGTAGGCCAGGTCCTCAACTCACTTATCACCAGCAAATACCCATGCCCATTTGACATTAGTCAACACGACAATCACCTTGAGCCATATTTTACATTGTCACTTGGCTGGCTCTACCATGGCAACCAGTCTGTGATCCATGTTCTCCTATCATGAGGACATTGCACACCATAGTCGATGCCCAAAGTGGTTTAAAAACCGTAACCATGTTAAACTCCAGACACAAAAAAAAAAAAAAAAACACCTAGAACATCAAAGATACAATTAGCTAACTAAAACTAAGCCTAAGGGAAAAACAGTTAAGTTCTCCAAGAAAAGGAAGACCAAATGGATGACAGAGAAAAATGCAGAACAGACAAAACACCTACCTACATACTTATCTACCCGAGACACGGGCAAAGCTAACACTAATTGAATACTAAGGTAAGGGATGCAAAAATCTCACCAAAATGCATTAAACTGAGGGACCTATAAACAAAATGCTGAGCGGAGCCAAAATCGAGATGGCAACCAGAATGGCGGCAAACTAGATCTGGGGATTATGGCAAGGAGCAGGAAGTTGTGGGTAAGGGAAGCAGAGCCAAGGAAGTTCGACGACTATGGAACTGGCCAGTATTGCATCTCAAGACCCAAAGGTTGAGACCAGATGGAGCAGACATCAGATCAACTATTTCTTCTCTTCCTCAGACTCTGGCTGGATTAGGCAGTCATCCAAGAAAGGGAAGGCATGACTGCACTTGGTTCTGCAGAAAGCAATTATCAAAGATAGTCACTTTGTAAACAGAGGACAATGAAGAAAACTGATAATGCAAGTTCCCTGCTTTGAAGCTCAGAGAGCACTTGTGGTTTGTGTGGACTGGAACGTGAAGACACCCATCCTTTTCACCATGCCTTGATGGTCACTATGGATCAAAAGTAAGGGCAACAGGAGCTGAAGAATTAGCATCCATTGAGTATTTAAAATGTTGAAAGGTCTAGAGTGAATCTTCGGGTTCCCGCATTTTTAAAGGATACTCAGCGTCTCAAATGGAAAACTTTGTTCTTTTCCACTGGGGGAATCAGATCACTCCTTGTGCCAGAAGTTCCGTAATAAATGAGGTATAGCATATGCTTTTCCTAAAGCTGGAATCTCAGTTATATGTGACATTCTCTTCCACAGGCGTCTATTGTTTTGCATTGATCTGGAAAACCCATTTGTCTCTTGCGATGTTAATGCAAAGTGCAGGCATAGTGACAACCTCCCAGTAGTTGTGCTAAATGGACTGGGTCTTGGATATGGGATGAGGTGGGGGTTTAGGAGTGATGGAGAGGCAAGGAATTCATGCAGTCATGCCGATCCCCAGTTTTCATTTAACTTTCACCCTGCCAGTTTTTTTTAAAAATTACCCATTTTTGCCCTTTTGTTGGCTCACTCTTTTCTTACTTGTGATAGAACTGGCCTGGTTTACAATGTACAGCTGTGTACACTTACCATAAATGTAGATGTTCGAGTGCATTCACTGTTGCAGTCATCACATTAGGGTTATATGCTTGCAGTAGCCCTCAGTCGGCCTGATTATCAAAGTCTTGGGTCCTGCATCGGTTGCTGTCTCATCTTGCATGACGTCAGGTAGTCAGGGGTATAAAGCATGCAGCCGACACCATTACATCAGTTTTTCTTGCCCCAGATGTCAGGTGCCCCCATAATGGGAAATAATTATATACAAGGTTATACCTCCAACAAAAAAGCAAATACACCAAAAAGCTTTAAGAATAGTAAATGAGAATAGAGGTACAGTCAATAGAAGTCAGGGGACTGGAGGGAGGGTAACCAGGACTGCAACAGTGAATACACTTGAACATCTTCATTTATGGCAAGTGTACCCAACTGTACTATGTTCTTCGTGTTTCACTGCTGTAGTCATCACAATCACATTTGGGTAGATTCCCAAAGCTAAGGATGGAAGGAGGTTATTAGATAGCATTAGGACCAGCTATAAGGCCCTGCAAGACTGCAGTGGCAAAGCCAGCTCTGGATTTAGAAAAAATTGGCAAGAGGTAATGCTTGGTGAAGGTATGTACAGAACTCCAGGTAGCAGCTTCTAGGATGTCCCTGGTAGGGACACCTCTAAGAAAGGTTGTAGAGGTAGATGCAGCCCTGGTTGAATGTGGTCTTATACCCTGTGGGTTAGGTTTTCCATGGTGCTTATAGCAGAAATGAATGCAATGGCCTATCTACTTAGAAACGGTTTGCTTCGAGATGGCCTTCCCCTCTGCCCCTGCAGCAAATGCAACCAGAAGCTGTTCAGATTTCCTGAGAGGTTTAGTCCTGTCCATGTAACATCTAAGTTGTCTGTGCACGCCCAAGGAGTGCAGTATTCGTTCCCCTTTGTTCTGTGGATTAAAAAAGAAGGTTGGAAAATGAATGGACTGATTAAGGGCCACAGTGGATACCACCTTGGGCATGAAGGAGGGATTGGTCCTGAGGGACACCCTGTCCGCATGAAAGATGATGGAAAGGCTCCACTGCCATGAGGGCCTGTAATTCTGACACCCTTCTTGCTGAAGTGATGGCTAGAAGGAATGCTGTTTTCCAAGAAAGGAATTTCAACTCTTCATTTGCGGCTGGCTCAAAGGGAGGTAGAGTGACCTTTTCCAATACAAAGTTAAGGTCCCAGGCTGGAGTAGGGGCTCTCCTGGGTGGTCTTATGTTTTTGGCCCCTCTGAGGAATTGTTTCAGCAGTGGATGAGAGAAGAGGGGTGGTTCTGTATTATAATGAGCTGAAGTGGCTGAGGCATGAATTCTGAAAGAGGAAAAGGAAAGGCCCTTGTGAAGCATCTCTGTTAAGTATTGAAGAATCTAAGGTAAATTGGGCGCTGCTGTGCCCATCCCCTGAGTTTGGCTCCAGGAACAGAATCTTTTCCATTTTTCAGCATAGGATTTTCTAGTACTAAGCCTCCTTGCCTCCAGAATGACACCCATCACTTGCTTACTGAGGGATGGTAACGGAGAGCTCAGGTAATTAGCCAGGCTGCCATGTTCAGGGTTTGAAGCTGTGGGTGCAGAATCTGGCCCTCCTGCTGGGAAAGCAGGGCAGGGGTCTGAGGCAGGTGCCATGGTGCCAGCAGTGACACACTGCGCAAGAAGGGGTACCAGTGTTGGCGTGGCCAGTCTGGTGCAATCAGTATTGTCCTTGGTTTGTCCTGTTTGATCTTTAGTAGTACCTTGGAGAGGAGAGGCAGAGGGGTAAAGGCATAAACTGATAGGTTTTTCCAGGTGAAGGACAGGGCATCCACTTTCCAAGCTTGTGTGTGGGGCATCCTTGTGCAGAATTTGTCCAACTGGTAGTTCGGGGGAAGCAAACGGGTCTATCTCTGGGCTCCCCCATTTGTTTCTCAACATGTTGAATATCTTTGGTTCCAGTTTCCACATGTGTGGGTCCATGGGATTTCTGCTTAGGTCATCTGCCAGTGTACTTAGCTTTCCTGGCAGGAATTGAGCCTGTAGGTGCACTTGGTAGCTCAAGGCTGTGTTCCACACAGCCATGGCTAGTCTGCAGAGAGGGTATGAGTGGGTTCACCCCTGCTTGTTTATGTACCACATAACAGTGGTGTTGTTCGTCTTTACCAATAATTGTCCTGGAAGAATGTGTTCCTTGAAGGCTGTCAGAGCATTCTGTACAGCTAACATTTCTTTTTGATTGAAATGCAGGTGCATTTGACTTGGGTTCCATTTGCCCTGAATATACTGTCCTGCCAAGTCAGCCCCCCCATGCATAGTCTGATGCATCTGTTGTTAGGGTTTGGGTGGCAGGGGATAGAGTGAATGGCATCCCCTTGATTTAGTGGCAGGTCCCTACCCACCAAAGGAACTCTATCTGTAGACAAGGTATGATAGGAATCATTGATTCTAGATCCTGAGAATGTTGACACCATAGGCTTTTTAGATACCACTGTAGTTTCCTCATATGCAGTCTTGCATATGGAATTAGTAGAATGGAAGAGGCCATGAACCCCAGGGCTTGCAGTATTTTCCTTGCAGATAGCTGGGTCTTTGTGGCCAGTAGTTTGAAGTAGGCTGCCAAATGAACTTGTTTCTCTGGCATGAGGTAGGCCATCTGGGAAGTTGTATTCAAGCTTGCTCCCAGGATTACAATTTGTTGGCAGGGTACAGGATGTGATTTCTTTTCGTTTATGGTGTACCCCAGAGAAGTTAGCAATTTCTTTACAAATGCCAGATGATTTAATACTATGTCCTGGCTTTCTGCCTGAATTAGACAATCGTCCAGGTATGGGTATATTTGAATATTTCTTTGCCTGCAAAATGCAATGACTAGAGATAGACACTTGTGAATACCCTGGGCGCAGTAGATAAGCTAAAAGGGCAGTGCATAGAACTGGTAGTGCATGTAGCCTGCTCTGAAGCGTAGGTATCTTCTGCAAGATTCCCTTACTGGGATGTGCAGGTAGGCTTCTTTTAAATCCAGTGTTGCCAACCAGGCATCTTTGCCTAGCATGGGAAGCAGCTGATGAAGACTTAGCATCTTGAATTTGTTTAGGATAGACAGGTCCAGGATAGGATCCCAGGAGTTGTCCTTTCTGGGTACCAGGAAAAGTCTTGCGTAGAAACCTTGCCCCCATTCTTCTTCTGGGACAGGTTGAATAGCCCTGATGCTTAAAAGAGAGAACTTGCTTTTGAGCCTCTGCCCACTGATTTGGGGGTAGGTCTGGCCAACCGTTTGGGTTGGTAAGGAGTGGAAGTGGAATCTGTATCCTTGGGAAACTATACTTAAAACCCATTTGTCCTGGGTAACGAGTTCCCAGTTTTTTGCATGCAGCGCAATCTTTCCTCCTAAAGGAACAGTCAGTTGAGCAAGGCTTGGAAGGTTTAAAGTTAAGTCATAAGTCATTGAGACAGTTTACCATAGGGGGGAGTCTTACTACTCCCTGTTTTGGAAGTGGGAGCCCCCCACTGCTTAGGCCTGTGAGTACCTTGGGACTGAAGCCTGGGTGTTCTGCTGGTTCTGGGTTTGGACTGAGAAGGCCTGGAAGAGGCAGGAAAGGACCAATTCTTAGAGGGCCAATGCCTACTAAATCTGGTAGGCTGTACTTGCAGGAAATCATTAACAGTTTGCATAGATTTAGCTTTTTCCTCCATATTTTTAAGTACTTCTTCTGCTTTGTTGCCAAACAGGTGATCCTGGTTTAAGAGAGCATACAGTAATTTAGCTTTAACAAGATCTGGCAAAGATAGCTCCTTAAGCCAAGCATGCCTTCTAAGTACAGACCCAGTGACAGCAGCCCTGCAAGATGCCTCTAATGAATCAAAACCACATTGCAAAGTATGTTATCCAACTTGTTCAGCAGAATGCATTAAATCCTTTAATTCTTTATTTTCAGCACAGTCAGGAATCAACATCATTTTCTGTTTAAGCAATCCAATAATATGCTGCTGATATTTTAACATATGAAACTGGTAGTTTAAGGCCCTAATGGCCAAAGTTGCAGAAGTGTATACCTTCTTACCCCATCTATCCAGCGCCCTGGAATCTCTATCAGAGGGGTAGGATTTCTGGCAGTAGTAGCCTTAATGCCCTTGGGTCCCTGTGAAATGGTTTCAGGATCCGTAGTAGGATTTTTAAAGAGGAACTTGTGAGAGTCAGGTACCCTGTAATACCTATCAGCTTTTCTGGGAGCAGGAGGTTAAGTGTCAGGGGCCAGGCTGGATTCCGAGAGGGCATCATCTACAATGTCCAGTACAGGAGGGATAGCTAAAGGCCTGTGTTGAGGCAGGAGTAAGAATTCCCTAAGCCTCTTTTTGGAGTCAGAGTAATCCTGGCTTTCCCAGTGGAAATGCTCCTTAAGAGTATACAAGGTTTCACCAAAAGAGAAATCCTTTGGAGGGGAAGCAGAGGGAATGGAGTCCTCTGCATTAGAATCCTCACAGGTAGAATAAGGGCAAATCCTGGTCATCAGAGAACACAGAAATTTCCGAATCCTGATCAGAAGAATCGGAAGGAAAATCAGTCCTAGGTCTCTTAGAGGGGGAAGGGTGGCTTCCCCTGATTAGAGTAATAAGGTCTTCAGCCATTTTTATTATTTGTTTTTTTAGGCATAGGGGCCTGACCATGCGGTCTGGGCATCGGTTTTATAGGCATGGATCGAGTTTTAGGCTTTGAAGAAGAAGATGGCATTGGTTTAATATGCAAGTCAGTAGGCCTGAATACACCCTCAGAAGCTGGTGTCTGCACAGCGGCTCCGGACCCATCCAAGGTAGAGACATCTGCAGGTTCCACAGTCGAAGAAGCATCTCGCAGCATACCGGACTCCGAATGGGTCTCAGTAGAGGCCTGCGAATCTGAAGTAGCAGGTATCAGGGGCTGCGAAAACGCCTCACTGAGTAATGCCGAACTGGCGACTAGCTTAGGAGAAGCGTCGTCGGCAGCTTTGGACCTATGTGGTCTGTCTCTGTCTTTATCTTTGCGTTTTTTCAGAAAGTCAGTAGTGGGTGGCTTACCGAAGCCATTTCTGGATAATTGAACCGAGTACCAAAATATTTGGAAGCATAAATGAACTGACGACGAATAGCACAAGGTTTGAATAAGGCACAAAACCGACAGTGAGGTACGTCGTGGTCTGGACCTAAGCAAGGAATGCAGTACGAATGAAAATCTTTATGAGGTATTTGCTTTCCACAAGAAATACAATTAACTTTTACTGACATCAGATTAGAGCAAGAAAAAGGATCCCCAACAGGGTACTTAGCTTAGTTTAAGACTTCGGATCTGAAACTCGAAAACGAAAATTTCAGGAGTCGGCCGACTGGCACTTGCAAACTGCTTCTGCTTCGGGCACTGCACGGCAAGAAAGACTGATGTAATGGCGTCGGCTGCATGCTTTATACCCCTGACGACCTGACGTCATGGAAGATGAGACAGCAACCGACGCAGGCCCCAAGACTTTGATAATCAGGCCGACTGAGGGCTACTGCAAGCAGATAACCCTAATGTGATGACTGCAACAGTGAAACACTAAGAACGTGTGTAGTTCTTCTGATAATCTGGCAAGGGGTAGTGAAAATGTTGTTTTTCATATTACTTGACTTATTACCCGACTTTATTCCTTTCCCTCATTTTTTAAAACACTTCCTTATCTGGGGGGTTCAGAGTAGCACCTTATCTAAAGGGGAATTAAAGCTGTGCTTTGATATCTTCTGGGACAGGATGAAGTCTCCTAATCACCGATTCTGTGGCCGCTGCCCTGAACATTGCATCCACAGTATCATATATAAACACTTGATGTTTTGCCAGCTGACTAGCGGTGACTGGGTAAATCTACAGGTGGATGACATCTAGTTGTTCGAGAATTAGCTGTTCAAAGCACAAGATGCTGAAGGACAGAACACTCCTATTTTCTGTAAGAATTTACTGCAAATGTGATTTCTATGTCTACAATACTAGTGATTCCTTTATTGTGTCAGATTTCTCCCTTCTTGTTCGTCTAACTGTGATGTTGATATATATAAGCTGGGAAATGTGGGGGCAAGTCAGAAGTTTTGCCTTTTTAGTGTTTAGGGCATTCTTATAGACTGTTTGTGCTCCTTGCCATTTTGATATTTGAGGTTTCATAGTAGAACCATCGGTGTCAGATCCTAGTGCGCTGCCCTCAGGTCAGCATCAGACACCTCTCCAATTTTCTCTCTTAGATGATCTAAGAGGGCTACCTGGAAATTAGTCATGTGTGTCTGATAACGGATAGCCTCAAAGGTCAGGGTGGCATACTTTCTTCCCAAATCTTTCCAAATCCATACTCTCTCTCTCTTGTTGTCATATGGGAGAGTGTTAAAAGTAGAAACTACTTTGGCGTTTTTTTCTGGATCCATGAACACCACAGCTGGATTTGCCACATGGTTCCTGTAAAGGTATCTGTGGAACTCTTGTACACTGCAGAACATATCAAGCTACTTTTGAGCAGGGGGACTGAGTCAGTTTTTTGACAAGCGGACAAAAAAAATGCATCGTCAAGGGCTTCCAAGAAAGCAAGAATGGGCACAAGTTTGAAGGCAACCAGACCCAGCAATTCAAATTATGTGATTTGGGTCTCGGATGTCTCCGTCCCTTCCTATAGGAAATTATCCTTTGTCTTAGAAAGTGTTTCCCTAAATGAAATCCTCTTTGTGAGAGAGAGAGAGACAGGAGATGTTGTCCTCAGTGTATGTATTACAGCCAAGGGGGAACCCAGCTGTGAGGAATATTCTTGCTCTCCCTCACATTCCTGGGGTGTCTTCTCTCCTGACCAGGGAAATGGTCCCTCTTCCTTTTAGAAAAGGATGAAATACACACACTACACGTTTAGTTCTGTGTAGACTCAGAACAGCCTCCAACAATCCTTGGGTTGAGATGTACCACTACTCTGAAAATGTCTGAGGAGTTAAGTGGGAAAGAAGAGGAAAATCCTCCCCACATCTGGGACTCAAATGCCAGTTAGGAAGTAGGAAGCTGTGAAAGGTGCTTCCCCTTCCGGGTTATCTTGTGATGGCTATCTGTCTGGAAATCATCATTTCAGAATGGGACAGGTGGACTACCATTCCACAGCCCATTACATCCTCTTTAACTAAAATAGAGGGAGTCCAATTTCCTTATGACAAAACAGGTTTCTACCACGGGTGCTCTAGGCATCCGCAGAAGCCTCCTCCTAAACTTTAGGCTGAATACACCACTGACCGTATGCATGGTGGCCACCAAAGATCTATGGATAAGTAGGTGTTTGGTCAAAGGCTGTGAAAACACTTCAATGGAAACAGCACCGTCAGAGTGAACAGGGATGACAGACACCTGATATGCATCTCTTGCAATTTTATCTTCCTTTTCTTTACATTTGTTTTTAGACAAATGACAGAAAAAATATGATCCAGCGAAGGGCACAGCAGACAAGGTGTGAAGTCCTCAGGTCTCTTACAATTCAACTATTGCTGAGGGGAACACCCTTACTTCTGACCATTTTTGGTGTAAAGCCCTAAAAATGGGGTACTCCTGGAACCTGGCCTTGACAAAAGATGCAAAGGCGGTAGTAATTCTGGAGAACCTCCCTACCACAGAGCACCTGCTGTTGTTCACCCCAGAGATAAAGCTGAAGTTCTGCTATGCAATACTAAAAACAACAGCATTAGCAACTAAATATAATAAGAGAAATTTCCCCAACAGGGTAATTATTTGACTCTCAAAGCAGGCTGAAGCATGCTGGGAAGACTGTTAATTTTCTCAATGCTGTAAATATGAGGCATGTGTGGGAACAGAATTCTATGGTGTGTGGGGGCGGGGGGGGGGGGGTGTCAGCTTTACACTGGCAGTGTTCTTCACATTCCGGGGAAGGGTGTCCACTGCACCAAGAGGGAAGGGTTCTGGGCTCTGAAAGCTGTGTTAGATGAATGGGAACACCAGCAGCAATAATTAAAACTCCTGCAACAGAGATCTGTCAAAGAATATCAGTTATTACCCAGCTGTGAAACATCCTCATCTTTAATTACCATACTAAAACCCATATTACACAAGTTGTTTAGTAAATCACATTGATATGTTTCACAGTTTTAAGGCAAAAGACACCACATATAAACTTGTCAGGTTTTTAAAAATTATTAAACAATCTCAAAACTAGTCTAGGGTTTATACACAAAAATGCAATTAGACTGCAGTTCTAAAGTTTTATAATGACAGAGGTAAAACTGTTTTAAAGGACTCGTCTTAAAAGGTTGGGTAGGAGTGATGGTAAAAGGGTATACTCTTGTATGGCACTGCCACATGCAACAGTCACAAGCCAATCAATACCAAACAGTAAAATGCATGTTTTTTTCACATAACATATGCAGAATTTGTCCTACATAAACCCAGCAAACAGAATATTCAGTATGTTCACATCAGCAAAGACAGCTTTACATTTTGTAGGATGTTACAGGTACACAAAGGTGAAAACAGAAGTTCACTAAATGCAAGAAAAATTACCCTGTCTCTTTTATTAATATCTGCTCCATGCTGTACCAGCAGTTCCACCATGTATGGCTGGTTTCGTAAAACAGCTATGTGAAGGGCAGTGTAATAAGTAACAGGATCTGTAAGTGAAGCACAACATTACAAACATTCAGAATCAATTGTACATAACATTCTTACTACAATAATACTGCCTTTAGCCAATTAATCAGAATTCTACACAAATTAATGTGTAAATGAAGGATTAGTTCTCAAGGAAATAAAAACATTTGTGGAAAGGAGACACAGGTGACCCACCATAAGAGCTTACAACTCAGACACTCTTCTTGCACAGATCACAGCAGTCAGTGACACTGTTTTCCATGTTAAAAACCTCAAGTCAGGCTGATGAGCTGGTTCAAATGGAGCCAGAGTTAGTTCTTCTAACACAAAATTAAGTCCCAAGGAGGAGCCACCTGTTTTCTTGGAGGGTTTGTATGCAAGACCCCTTTCTAGAAAACACTTTTGCACGAGACTGCATTAAAAGAGGGGGGGAATCCTAGGCAGACATGCTGAAATGGCAGACAAATGAACCCTGACTGAGTTGTTAAAGACGGGCCAAATGATAGCAACTCATTCAAATAATGTAGAACCAGAGAAACTTTAGCCATGAGTGGCTGCTAGTTCCTTTCTTGGCACCACCTAAAAAACGTTTCTATTTATTAAAATATAACTTTCCAATAAAATGTTTTTGCGCCTCTATTACCTGCTGCACATCATCAGGAAAAAAAATTCTAAATTTTATCATCCAGGCAGTCAGCTGTACATGTTTGAAGTCAGAATGTATCATAAGGAGAAAGAACAGTTGTATAAAATCTTACCATAACAGTACATGTCTTTCTCTTCACTGTTGCAGTATTCCTGAAAGAATGGATGTCCCGTCCCTGGTAGATCGTCACTCAGCCAGTGTGGAAAAGCTTGAAAAGGATCTTGTTTGCGCCATACATCATATTTATGCTCCTCGTACAGAACGTAGGGCATAAAAGGGACACAAGTACACAACTACTTAGGAATGAATTAAGCCATAAGAGAACAATCATCACAGGACAGAGTAGTCCATGCGCATCCAATAGGAAAAAATGCAGAATAAAGAAGAGGGGGTTGGAGGGAAGGAGCAAATACTGCAACAGTAAAGAGAAGGATATCGACTGTTATGCTAAGATTTTACACAACTGTACTATGTCCTTCTAGATCACTGTTGCAGTATTCCTATAAGAAGGGAGAGTAAAAAGCTCAAGAAACAGAAAAGGAGGTGGATGGCGGAGAACAGCCCTCAACAAACTCACACATAATGGTTTCAGCAAAACCTGCTCTGGCCCTAGAAACCATATCCAACTTATAATGCTTAATAAAAGCATGCACTGAAGACCAAGTAGCAGTTTCAAGGATAGAACGGAACCCCTTGAAGAAGGCACCAGAAGTGGAAACAGCCCTAGCAGAATGAGCTCTAACAGAAGCAGAGACTTTCCATGAAAAGAATAACAAAAAGAAATGGCCTTAGATATCCAGGAGGAGATGGTTTTGTTTAGAAACAGCCAAACCCAAAGACCTGGGATGAAAGGAAACAAAAAGCTGATCAGACTTATGGACAGTCCTAGTTTTATCTATATAGTACCAGAGCTGTCTGTCCAAATCTAAGATATGCAGAACCCTCTCAGGAGCAGACTGAGGAAAAAGGAATAAGGAAGGTAGTTGTACTGACCAAGTCAAGGACAACTCGTTAATCTTTCTTTTTTGCCCAGTGTGGTTAATACAAAAGGACACCCTGTCCCTGTGAAAAAAAAACAAAAAAGGAGGAATAGCCTAAGGGTTTGGAGCTCAGAAAAGCTAGAGGCAGCAACAAAACAGTCTTCCAGATACAATGTTTCAAAGAAGCAGAATATGCAGGCTCAAAAGGAGGCGGAGTCAATTTTTTCAAAACAAAATTAAGGTCCCAAGGAAGAGGAATAGGTTTTCTTGGAGGCCTAATATGCAGGACGTCTTTAAGAAATTGTTTGACCTCAAAACAAAAAGTCAAAGGAAGAGTCAATGGCAGACAAGCAGAAATGGCTAACAAATGGGCCTTCACAGAACAGGCAAAGCCGGACTGGAGTAACTCACACAAATAAGGGAGGACAGAGGGACCCTCACTGAAAAAGGGTCCTGGTTATTAGCATGGCACCAGACCAAAAATCTTTCCCATTGGACACACAAGATTTTCTGGTTGAGGGTTTCCTTGCCTCCTGTAAAACCCTGAGCACGTAACTCGGAAAACAGGTGCCTGAAAGGGATCAAAACCCTATCACCCACAATGTCAGTTGTAGAGTGGACAAATGGGGATGGATGAAATATCGCTTGTTCTGTGTGAGGAGATCCAACCAGTGAGGTAACTTGTGATGACTGGCCCTGGCCAGATGCATTAAGATGGGGAGCCAGCCAGTGCTGTCTTGGCCAAAAGGGAGTCACTAGCAAGATTTTTGGGGAGTCCAGCTGAATCTTCTTTAAGACTCTTGAAAGAAGAGGAAGAGGAGGGAAAGCATAAAGAAACCTCACCTTCCATGGAAAGAATAGGGCGTCGGTTTTCCAGGCCAGATTGCATGGCACTCTGGAACAGAACAGAGGAAGCTGCCTGTTCTGAGGGGAGGCAAAAACATCCACTGATGGACAACGTCCAGAAACATGTCTCTGTGAAGCATCCATTTGTAAGCATGTGTTTTGGACCTGCTCAATCTGCCACAAGACTGTGCTCTAAAGGAATGTATACTGCATGAAGAGTTCACTCATAACCGAGAGCCAATTCCCAAGCCTGAAGAAAGTACAGTTTTGTACCTACCATAAATGTAGATGTTCGAGGATCCACATTGCTGCAGTCCTAACCATTGGGTAGTCCGCTGTCCAGTCGGCCCGAATACCAAAGTATATGGCTGACGTCGGTCAAGGCGCATTAGACTGATGTCAGGACGTCAGGGTACTAATGCGCATGACCGACGTCATATCCTCAGTCTTTTCTTGCCCCAGATGTCAGAAGACCCTAAAAAGACAAGGCCCAAACCAAAACACCAAAAAGCCCTGCATCAAACATATATACAATATATACAAATGTACAAGAATATATATATATATATTAGCCCACACCACCAACCCTAAACACAGAGGGGAAGGAGGGAGGGTAAATTGGACTGCAGCAATGTGGATCCTCGAACATCTACATTTATGGTAGGTACAAAACTGTACTATGTTCTTCATTCCACATTGCTGCAGTCCTAACCATTGGGTAGAATCCCAAAGCAGAGGTAAGGGAGGCTGGCAAATCATAAGGAAGCAGGAGCTGTCAACATGCCTTGCAAAATAGCTGTGGCAAAACCAGCCCTAGATTTAGAGTAGAGAGGAAGATGGTAATGCTTAGAGAAAGTATGCACTGAACTCCAAGTAGCTGCCTCCAAAATATCCTTAGTTGCCACCCCCCTTAGAAATGCTGTTGAAGTGGCAGTAGCCCTAGTGGAATGAGGCCTAATCCCAGCTGGAATCTCCTTGCCATGATGGGAGTAACAAAATGAAATGCAAAACCCAATCCACTTAGAAATAGTTTGCTTAGACACAGGCTTGCCCTGAGAACTCAAAGCAAAAGAAACAAACAATTGCTGAGACTGCCTGAAATCCTTAGTCCTGCTTAAATAATAACGCAACTGCCTATGTACATCTAAAGTGTGCAAAATCTTTTCCCCTTATTTTGGGGATCTGCATAGAAAGTAGGCAAATGAATAGTTTGGTTTAAAGCCACACTAGAAACCACCTTAGGCATAAAGGAAGGATTAGTACGTAATGATACCCTATCCTTATGGAAAATCAAAAGGGCTCTACTGCCATAAGGGCCTGCAACTCAGAAACCCTTCTTGCAGAAGTAATAGCCAACAAAAAAGCAGTCTTCCATGACAAGTATTTCAAGTCAGCAGTAGCCGCAGGCTCAAAAGGTTGTAGAGTAAGTTTTTCCAACACAAAATTGAGATCCCAAGCAGGAGTAGGAGCTCTACGTGGGGGTCTTATATTCTTTGCCCCTCTAAGAAACTGCTTGAACAAAGGATGCGAAAACAATGGTGGGTCACAATCATAGTGAGCTGAAATTGCTGCAGCATGAATCTTAATGGAAGAGAAAGACAAACCTTTGTCCAATAACTCAGTAAGATATTGAAGAGCCACACTCAAATTAGGCTCAGAAATCTCCAAATTCTTTGCTGCACTCCAAAATAAAAATCTCTTCCATTTTTCTGCGTACACTTTTCTTGTAGTAGGTCTTCTAGCTTCCATAATCACATTTAAAACTTGTTGAGGAAGTTGAGACCTGCTGTGTTTCAACACAGAATATGCCAGGCTGTTAGATGAAGAGAGTGAAGCTTGACATTGAGCAGGTGACCGTCCTTCTGAGATAACAGATGTGGAATCAAAGGTAAAGGCCATGGGGGCTGCCTTACCAGACTCCTTAGTAGTGGGTACCAGTGTTGCCGAGGCCAATCTGGAGCTATTAAAATCATCCTTGGCTTGTCTTGTCTGACCTTTAGGAGCACCTTTGGAAGAAGAGGCAGAGGTGGAAAGGCATACACATGAAGATTTTTCCAACTGAAAGAAAGAGCATCCACTTTCCAAGCTGTATGATGAAACCCCTTTGTGCAAAACTTTGGCAGCTGGTGGTTTAGTGGAGAAGCGAACAGATCTATGTCTGGAGTTCCCCATGACACTGTCAATTTCTGAAATACATGAAGATCCAGTTTCCACTCGTGGGGATCCATGATTTGCCTGCTTAACACATCTGCTAAGGAGTTCTGTGCTCCGGCAGAAACCTTGCCTGAAGAGTTAGTTGCAAGCTGAGCGCAGTCTCCCATAAAATCATTGCTTGCCTGCATAGAGGATAAGAATGTGTTCCCCCTTGTTTGTTGATGTACCACATGACAGTTGTGTTGTCTGTTAGAATTAACACCTGCCCAGGAAGAAGTAACTCCTTGAAAGCCATTAATGCAAACTGGACTGCTAACATCTCCTTCATGTTGATATGGAGATGCTGTAGTCTGGCAGGCCACTTGTCTTGTATCCACTTTCCATTTAGATGAGCTCCCCAAGCAATGTCCGAGGCATCTGTTGTTAAAATCTGACTCGCCTCTGGCCGGGTCACAGAGAGTCCCTTGTTTAGGTGACATTCCTGAGCCCACCACAAAAATTATTTTTGAATGCAAGGTATTATTTGAATGACAGTGTCCAAATCCTGGCAGTGCTGTGTCCACACATTTTTGAGATACCATTGCAGCTTCCTCATATGCAGTTTGGCATTGGGAAGCACCAGAATACAAGATGCCATGAACCCTAAGGCTTGAAGGACTGTCCTTGCAGTCAGCCCGGACTGAAGCGATAGTTGATGGAAGTAACTGGAAAGATTCTTTTGTTTGTCCGGGGTTAAAAAGGCCATCTGGGCTGCTGTATTCAGTCTCACACCCAGAAAGCACATGTCTTGAGAGGGTACTAGACTGGACTTTATTTCGTTCACAGAATACCCTAGGCATCTTAGCACTGCTATGACATATTCCAGATGCTGTAGAAGGTCTTCCTTTTCTTGAGCCAGAATCAGGCAGTCATCCAAGTAAGGATAGATTTGAATTCCTTTTAGCCTGAAGTAAGCTATCACTGGAGCCAGAACCTTTGTGAATACTCTGGGTGCAGTAGATAAGCCAAAGGGCAATGCAGAGAACTGATAATGAGAATTTCCAGCTCGAAAACGCAGATACTTCCTGCAACTTAGTCTTATAGGCACATGAAGGTAAGCTTCCTTGAGATCTAAAGTTACCATCCAATGATCTTTGCCCAGCAGAGGTAAAAGCTGTTGTAACGCCAACATCTTGAACTTGGGAATGTCCAGATAAGTGTTGAGGATAGATAAATCCAAAATTGGTCTCCACGTGTTCCCCTTCTTTGGTACTAGGAACAGGCGAGAATAAAATCCTAGGCCCCTTTCTGGTACAGGGACTGGCTGAATGGCCCCTATTTGGAGTAACAGAGAAATTTGCTTGTGAGCCTCTTTCCTTTGTGGAGGGGAACGTCTGGCATGCCTTTGAAAGGGGGCAATGTATGGAAATAAAACCTGTAACCGTGGTGAATGATATCCAACACCCATCTGTCTTGAGTGATTAAATCCCAATTTTCTTTGAAAAGAGACAGTCTTCCTCCCAAAGGAGCTGCCAGACGAGAATCTACTGGCAGCTGAAAAGGCAGGTCATTGGGTCTGTTTACGAAAGGACTGACCCCTGCCCTCACCAGAAGTCTGAGCAGGTGAACCCCTGTTCTAGGCCTAAAAGAACCTTGAGCTCTGCCCCTACCACGCCTAGACCTACCCCTAGACTGGGAATCATAAGCAGGATATGTCCATCCCTTAGTAGGCCAATTTCTACTAAACTTCGGTGGCTGCACCTGCAAAAATCTTTAACAGTTTGCATAGACTTAGCTTTGTCCTCCATTTTCTTTAAAACTGCTTCCACAGGCGAACCAAATAACACATCAGACTGTAAAGGAGCATCCAAAATCCTAGTCTTAACATGCTCTGCTAAATTCTGATCCCTCAACCAGGCATGCCTGCGAAGAACAGAACTAGTGGCAGCCACCCTCGAGGAGGCCTGCACAGCATCAAAACCACATTGCAAAGAATGCTTACCCACTTGTTCAGACACATGAACTAAATCCAGCAACTCTTTACACTCTATACCTTCCGCCAAAGCATCCACCTTAGATTTCAATTGTGAAAGGAGATAATTTTGATATTTTAGCATGTGAAACTGACAATTCAACGCCTCATGGCTAAAGTGGAAGAAGTATACACTTTCTTTCCCCATCTATCCAAAGCCCTTGCCTCTTTATCAGTGGGAACAGGATTTTTAACAACAGAGGCCTTAACACCTTTAGGCCCCTGAGAAACAGTTTCGGGTCTGCCCTAGGACTCTTAAACAGATACTTATGAGCTTCAGGCACCCTATAGTACCTATCAGGTTTAACAGGGCAGGAGGCAAAGAATCAGGGTTCAGGGAAGCCTCTGCAAAAACATCTTCCACCACATTCAACACAGGAGGTATAGCTAAGGGCCTATGCTGGGGTAAAATAAGAATTCCCTAAGCCTTTTCCTGGAATCAGAGTAATCTTGGCCTTCCCATTTAAAGTGCTCCCTCATGGAATGCAGAGTCTCTGAAAATGAGAAATCCTCAGGAGGAGAAGCTGTAGGAGTGGAATCATCCACATCAGAATCAGAATAAGGAGGATACTCCTGCAAGTCTTCCGCAGAAGACTCAGAAGCCTCTGAACACTGTTCAAAACTCTCAAACTCAGGTTCCACCCTAGGCCTCTTATCAGGAGGGGGCATAGAGCCTCTAATCATAGTAATTAAATCTTCTGCCATTTTAAGCATATGTTTCTTAGGCACAGAACCTGAAGTGCTAGGAGAAGCCCCCACTGAAGCTAAACTTGGCCTACCTCTCAAAGAAGTTTTGGAAACAGAAGGAGAGGCTCTAACTACCTTGGGAAGAGAGGGAAGAACAGTTACCTGAGAAGCCCCTCAGCCTGGCCTACCTCCTGAGAGGCACATCCTGTAACAGTAAAGTCTCTGCCTGAGACTCCAAAGAAACTCCTGGCAAAACCTCTGGCTCCACTGAGTTTCTAAAGAACCGACGTCCGGGACTGCCGGTTCATCAACCCTAGGCTTTGCTGTTTTGTCCTTGCGCTTTTGACGAAGCGGGCCGGAGCATCCGACGGCATTTTATAATTACAACGCTTCCCAAACACTAACCTGGCACAGTCTAACCTTCTCTTAATAGTGCGTTTGTTAAATCTAGCACAAGAGCGGCAACCAACAACGTCGTGCTCAGGCCCTAAACAAGGTATACACAAAGTATGGTAATCCCTATGAGGTATCTGCTTCCCACAAGAAATACAGTTATTCACTTTTTCTGACATCCGGTTAAATACTGAGGCAAGAAAAAACCAAAATGTTCCCCAACGGGGTACTTAGCCAACTTTGATTCGGTCTGAAACTCCGACTTCGGAAATTTTCAGAACGCCAACCTGCATTCGCAAAACTGCTTCTGCATCGGACCATGCGGCAAAAAAGACTGGGGATATGACGTCGGTCATGCGCATTAGTACCCTGACGTCCTGACATCAGTCTAATGCGCCTTGACCGACGTCAGCCATATACTTTGGTATTCGGGCCGACTGGACAGCGGACTACCCAATGGTTAGGACTGCAGCAATGTGGAATGAAGAACATCCATCCTCCGCAGGAGGTAAGATTTCGTGCTGCACTGCTTGTTGACATAACATGTCAATTTAGTGTTGTCTATGTACAACCTTCAAGGGGCCTGGAGAGAATATGGGGTGAAAAGCCTGGAAGGCCAGAATAGAAGCCCTCATTCTCTTTGATGCTGATATGGTCCGATTTCATATGGGGAGGCCAAAGACCCTGAATTTCCAGGTGACCAAGAGATGCCCCCATCCCACGTCCGAGGCATTGGTGAACAGCTCTGGAGAAGGGAATGGAGACTGAAAGGGCCGGCTTGCTTTGACAGCTAACTGTCAAATCCACCACTCGAATTCCTTCTTGAGACAGGGAAAGAGTGGTACACTGAAAGTCAGAGGTTGATGATGCTGCAGCTAAACAGACTTCCACTGAAGCTTCCACATGTGCAGGCTGGCAAGAGGAAGCATTGGAATAGAACAGCCCACGAATCCCAGGGTCAAAAGAAACTCCCTGGCTGGCATGGCTGGCAGGGGGAGAAGAGAATGAAAGAAGGCAGTCAACGATAATACCTTTGAAGGTGGAAGAGAGGTCAACATTGGCACCATCTGAATCCTGCAACCCAGATACACATGATCCTGAGAGGGATTCAAAACGGACTTTTGGAAGTTGACACTAACCCCAGACTTTGAAAAAGAGATGCTAAACTGCAGATCTTGCAGCAATCGACTGAGAGAAGGCGCCTTAAGCAACAGGTCATCTAGAAAAGGAAAACTCTGAATGCCTTGGAGTTTGCAGAAGGCAATTGCAGGAGCTAGGCATTTTGTAAATACCCTTGGGGCAGTAGAGAGGCCAAAGGGCAAAGCAGAGAAATGAAAATGAGAAAAAGACACAGAAAAACGTAAAAACTACTTGTAGAGACTGTGAATAGGGATTTGAGGGTACATACCTTTCAGATCCAAGGGCATCAGAAAAGCCTGGGGTCATAAAAGAGGAAACAGAGTTTGAAGAGTAAGCATCCAAAATGAAGGGATCTCGAGAAAGGTGTTGAGCTAAGATAAGATCCAAAACAGGTTTCAAAGTGCCCTTCTTTCAAGGAACCAGGAACATCCTGGAATAAAAACTCCATTCCACTTGGGAAAAAGGGAAAAGTCGTACGGTCTTCTTGGTTCAACACAGACCCTAGAACCTCCAGGAAATGTGGAAGTTGCTCTAGAGGAGATTGGGTAAACTCAGAAAAAGGAGAGATTTCCTTATCATGAAGTAACCCTGATGGATGATGGAAAGAACCCAAGAGTATAAAGTGATGAGAGACCAATTTGGAAGACAAAGGGAGAGCAAAAGGGACCTAGTCTAAAGACGGGTGTGGGGGGGCAACTGTCAAAAGAAAAGCAGGCTTATCAGATAAGAGAGGCTTCTGGGCCACAGAAATCTGAGAAGAGTTAGCAGAGGGGGCCTTAGAGGCCCAGTAGGGTTGCCTGTGAACAAAAGGAGATCTAGAAGGGTAATTCCTCTGGAACCTAGGGACAGGAGACAGAAAAACATATTTAAGACCTCACAAGGCTTTACCTTTCTCTTGAAGAGACTTAGGCAAGTAGGCAGCAGCAGTCCCAAAAAGATGATTATTATCCAAAGGAGCATCCAACAACTTGGCCTTTATGTCCTCAGGAAAAGACTGGAGATGAAGCCAAGAATAATGCCTCATGATGGACCCAAAGGCTGCGGCTCTAGAAGATGAGTCAGCATCATCATAGCTGCAGCCACTTCAGCAGCAGAACCTAAAAATTGATAAGGCAGAGGATTTCTCATCAGAATCGGGGGGGGGGGCAGGGATAACCTGACAAGTCTGAGTAAGCAAGGCCAGAGCATACCTGGTCAAATGTTTCTGGCAATTAATAGCCCTAAAGGCCAGAGCATACCTGGTCAAATGGTTCTGGCAATTAATAGCCCTAAAAGCCAAAGTAGAAGCAGTGTAAACTTTCTTGCCAACCCCCCCCCCCCAATTCCCTGCTATCATTATCAGAAGGCAAAAGTTTGCAAGAGGGCAAAAGTTTAGAAGGCTTGTCAGAAGAAACTGACACCACAGCAGGATAAGCAGAAGGACATTTAAACAGACAATCCTCAGCAGCCTTATAGAACCGATCAGAATATCTTAGGAGCAGGGGGGTGAGAATCAGAAGACTTTGAAGCAGTAATGAATATATCTAACAAGGCAGGCAATGCAGCAGGAACTGCCAGTTGTTTAGGAGTATCCACCTGAAGCAATTTAGAATATCTTCTCCGAATATTCGACATTTGAAAAGAATACCACTTAAAGAATTCCATCATCCTAGCAATTGTGCCTGCAAAGGACAATTCCTCGAAAGAAGACTCAGGGTTAACAGACTCCTCTGTATCAGAACCATAAGCCAAAGACGAAGGCATCTGTGAAGACTAGAACAAAGACCCCTCACCAAACAGGAAATCCGGTTCCCTAAACCGTTTAGAAGGGGTTGAGCTTCAAGGAGAAGCGGTACTGAAACCCCTTGAAGAGGCTTTAGGGCCATTAAGGCAGAGAACAAGCCCGGAGTAAACTTCTGCCATTCACTTTGAGGATCCATAGGACAAGGTGAAACATGCTTCAGTTTTTGTATTTTCTTAGAACAGACATCAGCCCTAACAAATAACGGAAGTTCCGACCCTTAGCGAGATTCAAGAAGAGAACCTGGAACTTCCTGACTAATATCTGCAGAATCCCTCTAGGACCCTCCAAGATAATCAACTGCTTTTCCCCCTCAATATTCAGAGCAGACACCTGCAAAGCCTCAGAAGACATGCAAAAAGATGAATCCATGCTGGCCTCCAGCAGGGTTGCGGCAGAGGAGTCCGACATAAACACCAATCGACCTACAGAGCTGTTACCTGCTTCTAGAGAGAAGTCCAGTGGAGTCTGGAGAGCTAAAGAATCCAGCTGAGACTTGTTGGCCTCCTCCTTACCAAGCAGGAGTATCTCAGGGTTAAAGGATTCTGCCATGGTACCTGGGCTACCTGTCTAAGCCATTGGTTTTCAAGATAAATGGCCAGGGAAGACAAACAGCTTTGGAGTGTCTAAAGCACAAAGGCCTTACAGATACTACAAGAAGTATGGTTGTGGGAAGTGCCAAAACAAAAAAAAAAAAAAAGACACACTGTTTATGATAATCCTTATGGGGAATCTCCCTCCAACACTGACATTTTTCCTTCTTGGAAGACATGAACTCTAGGTAGTGATAAAACATACAAGACCAAGAAAGCATACTTTTAAAAAGAAAAAATAACCCAAACAAGGCACTTATCTGGTGTTCTAAAAATTCAGAAGAGCAACAAAATGTTCAAGCCAACTGGCAACAACTGCATTCAGACTGGAGGAGAAATAAGTTTTGGGTAGTTCCATTCCTTTTATGCCCCAAGTTCTGTGCTAGGAGCATAAATGTGGCATATGGCACACACAAGATCCTTTTCAAGTTTTTCCATACTGGATGAGTGATGGGCTGCCGGGACAGGACATCCCTTCTTCCAGGAATACTGCAACAGTGATATAGAAGGATATTAACTGTTGCCTGGGCTATAAGCCAGTCATCAAAATAATCTTTGGGGAGTCCTCCTGAATCTTCAGAATCATCCTAAATATTAGAGAAAGGGGAGAGAAAATCTAAGAAAACATTACTGCCCATGGAAAAGAAAAAAAATCTGTACTCCAGACCTTCTTGAAAGGAGTCATGGAGCGAAACTGCTGTGAGTGGAGGTAAAAAGATCTACTACAGGACTTCCCCACAGTTGGATTAATTCCTGGAACACCACCTGATTCAATTTCCATCTGTGTGTGTCCGTCTTGGTCCTGCTCAGCTTGCCTGCCACACAAATTTTGCTCTGACAGCATTCAAGATGCCTGTAGATTGTGCTGAAAAGCTAGAGCCCAGACTATCATGACTAGTGTGTGCACACAGGGTAAGGTCAGCTTCTACCTTACTTGGTTATGCAGTCCACCACTATGGTGTTGTCTAAACACATGAAGATCTCTCAAGGATCACAGATAATACAGACAACTGACAACATTTATAAATGCCAACATCTCTTTTATGTTACTGTGTTTTGGTCTAATTTCTGTGTTCCAAAGACGCTGCACTTTTATACTCCTAGACCAGTGGTCTGCAACCTTCACTATCAAAAGAGCCATTTTGGTCCCTCTCCCACCAAATAAAATTCATCAAGATCCACAAAACCTATTTGACCCCTAAAATGAAGAGAACACAGCACATAAAGTTTTATATATAATTATACTAAATATAAAAGAACTAAGTTAATAAGAGCAGTACTTAAAATCTGTTATATATTTGTTCCTTTGTTGGGATTGCTCAATCACTCTCGTTGTGTGTTTGTGTGCATCATATCTCTCGACCTGTTACAAGAAATCTGGACAAAGCCATAAATAATGGGGCACAAAGGCCCAAAAATAGGGACACCTTTTTAAATATTGCTCTTACAAACTTAGAAAGTTGATAGAATAACAAGAAATGATGTACTCACCATAACGTTCGATGTATGTACTCCATCTCGCCTCACATTCTTACCCGTGGGCTCGGAGCCGAATGTCAGCTCCTACTCGGCCAAACTTTTTTAGCTCGAAGTCTTTCTATTGGCTGGGCTAAGATGGTATCCCATGCTGCACTGCTCTCTATCTCCACATCTAGTTTGCTGCAAGCACCAGCACTCATTCTCCATGCATAACACCACCTAAGGAAGGGAAGAAGAAACCAAGAATGAAGGGAGCTCTAACCTCCAGAGCCTCCAGGATGGGGGAAGGAGGGGGGGGTAAGTAAGAATGTGAAGCGAGATGGACTACATACATCAAACGTTATGGTGATTACATAACTTCTTGATGTAGTCCAATCTCGCCTACATTCTTACCCATGAGACAGCGTCCCCAGCCCCTAAATCCTGGGAGGCTCAGTGGAAAATACTCCTGAGCACTGTGGAACCAAAGGAAGACCTGCCCCTAGATACCACATCTAACTTGTAATGAGTAACAAAGGTGTGAGGAGATGCCCAAGTAGCCGCAACACAAATATCATCCATAGACAATCTGGCCTGAAAAGCTGTAGATGTAGATACAGAGTAGAGTGAGCCTTCACCCGGAACGGTAAAACTTTACCCCCTGAGGAATAAATGAAAGAAATACAACTGGAAATCCACCTGGACAACGTGACTTTGGAAACAGGGGACCCAATTCTGTTTTCCGAAAATGAAACAAACAACTGATCAGATTTTCTGAGGTCTTTCGTTCTGTGCAAATAAAAAACGTAATTGTCTGTGCACATCCAATTGATGAAATTTGAATTCTGCCTTGTTTGAGAACTGGGGAAAAAATACGAGCAATTCAATAGATTGGTTAAGGTTACTGATTGACACCACTTTGGGAAGAAAGGAGGGGTTCGGTCAGAGAGAAACCCTGTCCTTATGAAAAATCAAATAAAAGGGTAGGATTGATAAAGCCTGAAGCTCCGAAACGCATCTGGCTGACGTGATGGCTACTAAAAAGACAGTTTTCCAAGTTAAGAATTTTAAATCGCAAGTGGCTGCAGGCTCAAAGGGGGGTGAAGTAAGACCCCAAAGAACAAAATTTAAGTCCTAAGGCATAACAGGTTCCGATGTTGGAGGACGAAGTAACAAAGTGCCCTTCAGGAAAGCCTTACATAGTCTGTATGCCATCAGGCTAGGCTCGACTGCGACATGAAAGGTAGAAATCGCCGCCAAATGGACTTTAATGGTTGCGGCCGCTGAACCCTGGTTAAAGAGCATAGACAAGAACTCCAATACAGACGAAATTGGAGCTGTGTAAGGGTCAATCTTTTTGGCATGCGCCCAAATTGAAAACCTCTTCCATTTGCTGTAATAAATCTTCCTGGTCGAGGGCTTATGAGAGGAAGATAAAATATGAACCACCTCCGGCGAAAATTCATGAAGCCTAACTAATGACGGAATTGGAATAGCCAGGGTGTCAACCAGAGGGTCCGAAGAGAAGGATGGAGCTGCACTGACATGTGTGTCAGTAAGTCTGGTTGTGGGTCCAGAATCCAAGCAGCATCCATGAGACAGGGATGGAGAAAGGGGAACAAAATTTGACGAGGCCAGTGTGGGGCAATCAGAATCATTTTGCTTCCCAAGGATTGCGCTTTCTGAATAACCTTTGACAGCAAGGGGACCGGAGGGAAGGCATATAGTAGATCGGAGGGCCAGTCGTGGACTAGAGCGTCCCTGGGTGACTCCCCCTGAGGGAGGGTCAACGTGAAGTAGCTGCTGCATTTGGCATTGAGGGGATGGCAAAAAGGTCGCAGCAAGGCTGACCCCACCTGCGGAAGATCTGTTCCGCAACTTGACAGTTCAGGGACCACTCGTAAGGCATCAGAATAGCTCTGCTTAGCCTGTCTGTGATCACATTGGACTTCCCCGGAATGTGCGTTGCCACCAGAAAATGTTGGGAAGACACTGCCACACTCGCATGGCCTCTCTGCAAAGGGGATAAGACTTGGTTCCTCCCTGCTACTTCAGATACCACACCACTGACATATTGTCTGAGTGGATCGCAATAGTCCCGAGAGGAAGAAAACTCTGAAGTGCTTGCAACGCTAGTAGCACAGCTCTCATCTCCAGGACACTGATATGTAAATGCATCTCGTGCTCTTGCCACGTGCCTTGGACTGTCCTGCCTAGATAATGCCCCCCCATCCCATCTTGGAGGCATGGTGGTCACAGTGGCAAACGGGGGCGCAGGAACGAAAGGGCTTTCCCGCATTCAGGTTGTCGGTGCGAAGCCACCAACTGAGATCCTGTTTGCACCTGTCTGAGTATAATAGGGTGAGAAAGTGGAAGACATTGAAGAGACCACTGGGCAAAGAGTAGCCACTGAAGGAGCCTCATATGTAACCTTGCCAGAGGGACTAACATGATCATAGCAGCCACTGTTCCCAACAGTTGGAGGACCCATCTTGCCTTTGCTCTTCTCAGAGGGAGCAAGGAGTACACTTGCTGTTGTAGGACTAACTCTTTCCTGTGGTAGAAACACCTGCATGAGGACGGTGTCTAGTTCAGCGCCTATAAAAGTGACACGTTCTGAGGGCAACAAGGCAGATTTTTCCGAGTTCAATGTGATGCCCAACTGTTGACATAGGTTGACAGTAGTGTTCCTGGTCTGAAGTAGTAGATGCCTGGTGGTGGCAGTAAGGAGACAGTAGTCCAGATACGGAAACACTTTGAATCCCTGACGTCTCAAGTGAGCAGTCACCACTGCCATGCACTTGGCAAACACCCTGGGGGCTGTGGCGAGACCAAAGGGCAGGGCTCAAAAATGAAAATGACTGGCTCCCAGCCAGAAGCATAGGTGACTTCTGGATGCCCTGTCCGTCTTTATGTGGTAGTAAGCATCCTTGAGGTCGATGGAGCACATCCACACTTCTTTTCCCAACAATGGGAGAATAGACTGTAATGTGACCATTCGGAACTTGGACTTTTGCACATGGGTGTTCAATTGACTGAGATCCAATATGGGTCTCAGGTCTCCTGTTCTTTTCGGCACCAAAAAGAATCTGGAGTAAGTCCCTAATCCGATCTGGTCTGAGGGGACATGTTGAATGGCTCCTTTTTCTAGCAGCTTTGAAACTTCTGAAGCTGCGTAATCCCTTTGACTGGGTGGAACATCCAGGATTTTCTTGATTGGAGGGGGATTTGACGAGAAGGGGATGACATATCCTCCGGAAATTATTCGTAGAACCCATTGGTCCTGGGTGATGTCTTGGCCTGCCTCCTAAGAGCAATTCCTGAACTTGCTGCCCTACTCGCTCCCTCAGCTGCATAGGAGATTAGCCTCATGGAGGAGTTTGCAATGGAATTGAGTGTAGATATCTGAGCATTGACCGTCTGGGCCACCGCCCCAGAAATGTTACCCGTGAGAGTATCTCCAAGCTCACTGAGGAGATTTCTCTGGAGCTGTGTAAAGTGTGATAAATAATTCAGTGAACGGAAGGTAAAGGTCGCTAAAGAAAAAGTACGTTTCCCGTACCTGTCCATGGCCCTGGACTCCTTGTTAGGGGGATGGACAGTGGAAGAAGTCTCAGCCAATTCCTTCTGGGTGGCAGCTGCCACCACCATGGCATCCACAGGGACACCCTTGGACAGAAATTCCTTATCAGGAGGAGCAGACAAAAATTTATTGGGTCTCCTGGGGACTGGTTCCACAGAGGCAGGGGTTTCCCACACCCTTCGACAAACCAAATCCAGAAGCTCATTGAAGGGTGGAGATACCCAGGAGGCGGAGGGTTGAGCACCAGAGGCCTTCAGGAAGACCGACTCCTCCTCGGAGGGGGCTTTGGATGGCCAGTCACCTCTTTGTTTCAAAATCTCTAGGATGTCAGAGAAAGAAACATCCTCAGAGGATGACTTAGGGGACCCCTCCAATTCCTCACGGTCGGTGACTGATGCGAGAGATTGGGAATCTATGTGCTTCCTCTTGCACGTTTTCTTTCTGGGTGGCTCTTCAGGCAAAAACTCTGAGGGGCCCTCAGAAATGTGGGGACCACTCATGGGGGTACACTGAGGCCTTAGGGCTCCCCTGTCTAGAGATAGATGGTGATCAGAGACCTGCACCGGTCTAGTAGGGGACAGAATGACTGACCCGCATGATGCTGCTGATGACCTGGCCAGCACGCTCTGCATGGACTCGAAGGCTGGTCCTCCCGAATCCAAAGAACGACAGTCTCCGAAGCCACGACAGGAGTCAGACTTCCCCGCGTCGAAGCACCGAGAGGGAGACTAGGAGCACAGAGGTGTCCCGAAGCCTCTCCCTTGGGTCCGACCGAAGAATCCCGAGTCCTGAACCCCGTGGACGGCGCCGATGGGGTCGGAGCGGACATCGGCATCGATAAGCCAGGAGGGGCTGTCGGAACAGACCTAGGGACATCACACGGAGCCAAGCACTCCGGCTCCAAAAGCTGAGATGTGCTCGGAGGAAGAAGTATTGAAGCAGGTTGAGGGACCGGCTCCGGAGCCAACTGGGTCGGAGCCGAGAACAATTTTGCCAGAACCGGTGACTGAAGGAGTCTCTGCATCACTCTATCGACGTCCACATTTGATAAGGTCCTGGAAGATTTGGAGGATAGAGAAGGAGATAGAGACCTCCTCTCTGAAGGGGACCTGCGAGGAGGGGATACTGGCCTAATGGTAGGCGATCGGCTCCGAACCGGTTCCAAGAAGATTGGAGCCAAAGCAGGTTCCATAACAACCGACACTTCCTGCAGCCCTGAGGACAATGGAGCCGAGGATGTCGAAGCAGGCTTTGCTATTTTCTCCGGAGATCTCTTTTTTGATTTAGAGGATTTTGCCCTAGAGCTAGAAGCACTCTCCAGACCCTCCTCGAAGGAGGGTTTCAGAAGTCCCTTCAAAATCAAATTTATTCTTCCTTTCCTAAAGAACTCGCAGACTAAAGGCATGACAGAAACTGCACGACTCCTGGAGATGAATCGCTCCCAGACAATACACACAGACAGAGTGCCCATTGGTAATGGACATTTTATAACTGCACCTAGAGCATTTCTTGAAGCCCGAGGGCTTGTGCTCCTTAGTATCTTTGGACATAGTTAACCAACAACAATTAACCACTGAACAAATGGACCAACGGTCACACAGTCACAAGGCGGGAAAAAGCCTACAACAAACAGAATACCATAAGATCTCCAAGTTAAATGATCCTTAGACACAAACACAAGTGGGGAAGGACTAATACCTCTAATTTAAATGGTTTAGTCCCGGTAAACTTTTATGACACAAGGAAGCAAGAGGACAGACTAGGTCCTCTAACTGAAAATGGGCCTAGCCCGTTGAAAACAGCTAGTGGGATACCACAGAAAAAAAAAACGATCAAAAACACAACTTTTCCACAAGACAAGACAAGAACACACACAATAGCTATTAAAATAGCTTTTTTGCAAAATTTTTCTCTGATAAAGAAGAAAAAGGGTACTTAGCCACAGCCAAGAGCAAGACCAAGTCCGAGCTACACGAGCGGCAAATGAGATCTAGGGATAGAGAACAGTGCAGCATGGGATACTACCTTAGTCCAGCCAATAGAAAGACTTAGAGTTAAAAAAGTTTGGCCGAGATGGACGGGTAAGACTGTAGGCGAGATTGGACTACATAACATCAGATGTTGCATTAGCATGAATTTTCTGAAGGGTATCAAGTCTGAAACTCAAATGTCTGTCTATTTTTTCTAACTTCAGCCCTCAATGGTTTGCCAGAAAACCACAATTTTATGAGAAACAGACCAAATATATGAGGCAAAAGTCAGGGCATTTCGTGAAAATCTGCACAGTTGAGAGGTAACTGTATGTGTGTTTGTTTGTGGAAAATGCATGTTAACAGAAACCATGTTACTCTAGCAAGTTTCTAAGTTTATAAGAGCAATACTTAAAGTCCGTCCCAATTTTTGTTCTTTTGTTCCCTTTATTTGTGGCTCTGTCCAGATTTCTTGTGACAAGACTTTGAGAGGTATGTAAACCTTTCAGGAGATGCTGCTGCTGCCAGGGGATTTGCTTGATCGCTCTGTGTGTGTGTGTGTGGAATGCATGGAAACAGAAACTATGTTACTCTAGCAAATTTTTAAGTTTATAAGAGCAATATTTAAAGTGCATCGCTCGATCACTCTCAGTGTGTGTGCCTGTCTGTTGTGCGGTAGAGTGGCCATTATTTTTCAAAGCTACAGGGAGCCACTGCAGAGGGGTGGAAGAGCCACATGCGGCTCCAGAGCCGCAGGTTGCAGACTCCTGTCCTAGACACTACGCTGGAAGCAATGTTTGAGGCACCTATTATGACAGACTGTGCTGGAGCTAAGAGGGAGAATGGAAGACACGGATTCTGAGAAATATGGAGTCACCACATAAAAAACCTCCCTTTACACAAACCCTGAAACTAGAATATGAAATGATGGGACCACTTCAGGTACCACTGGATTTTTCCCATGTGGCATCTTGCAAGAGGTATCATGAGAGTCACAGACGTCCCAAGACCCAGAATCCTGAGGAATTGCCTTGCTGAGAAAGTAGTCTGCGTGGAAAAACTCAGAAATAGCTCTAGATAGAGTTCTAATTTTTCCAGTGAAGAAAAGCTCTTTCAACTGACGTGTGTCCAGGGAACACCCCAGGAAAATAATACTGTGGGAAGGAGTCAGAAAAGACTTGTCTGTATGGGAGATCCCTTAACCAGGTGAGAGACTCCCGACACTGCAAAGCTAATAATTGTCTGAATAAGAAAACAAATGTGAATACCTTGCAGTCTGCAATAGGTTATCGCAAGACTTAAGACACCTCATGAATACCACAGGAGCAGTGCCTAGACCAGAGGGTAATGGAAAAAAATTAAAACGTGTTCCACACACAGAAAACCTTAACATCTAAAATGAAATTTCTATCTGTAGGAATGTAATAACATACACCTTTTAAATCTACGGTTACCAGAAAACCCAAACAGAGAACAAGGGATAATAAGCTGTAAAGTAACAATATTTTGAACTTGGACACTATCATAAACAGGTTCAGAAATAAAAGATCCAGAACTGGTCTCCAAGAACCATCTTTCTTTGCAGCTAGAAACATCCTTGAATAAAGCCTTTCCCCTAGTTGAGAAGAGGGGCGTGTAATTTACAACACTCTCTCAGAAAGCATATGCTAAATGATGGGAAAGAAAGAAAAGTGTGGTCTGGTGAGTGTTTGGGAATCCCTCTACGAGGAGGGAGAGGCTTCTAATACCCTTCGTAACCTTGATGGATTATTCTCAGAATATATATGTTTGAAACTGTTACCAAAGACTGAAATGGAGGGTCAAACTTTTTGGAAGGATTTAGGGGGTTCCAGGTGAGAGGGAGGGAGGAGGGGGAGTCTATCATATAATCATTCATTTATTAGACTGCCCTTTGATGGGGAGGGGGGGTTCTTTTTGGAATCGCCCTGACACTGGAGAAGGAGGGCTGAAATGTGAGAGATTCCTGAATCAGCTTACCTCTCTCATCACAACTTTTAAAGACTTTTGCAGAAGAAAGCCCAAAAACTAAGTCTCAAGCCAAGGTAGAATTTAAAATTCCATTTTTAACATATTCTGTAAGAATCTGAAAATGCAACCAAGCAAATCTCCTCATAACAGTTCCAGTAACAACAGCAGAAGTATAAGAACTTTTCAAACAATGGGTAGCCACTTGAGACACAGATGCAACCAAATTACATACAGCAAATTTCTCCTCAGAAGAGGAAACAGATGCCAAAATATTCCTCATATTCTCAAAACAGGCGAGCCTGACAGCTGAGAATCCTAAAAACAAGTGTTGCAGAAAAGTTTCTTTTTTCCAAATTAGTCAAAAACCATCCTATCCTTGTCAGAAGATGGATTAGTGTTAATTAAATCTTTAGAAGCAGCTGGATCTACTAAAGCAAAAGCTGTTGGGTCAGATCTAGGATAAGTGTATAAAAACGTAAGACTGAGGAAGATTATACAACCTATCTGCTTTCTTGGTGGCAGCAGGAGGGTTGTCGGGCAAGTTATAGACTGTGACAGAATACCCTCCAGAACTGAAAGAATAGGAGGAATTAAGGTAGGTTCATCAAATTCCAGTTGTTGCGAGTCATACGTTTTAGGGAGTGAGAACCATGACAACTTTAGAAAAAAAAAAAAAAAAGAGAGAAACTAGTGATCTTAAAACTTCATTGATAAGCTCAGTCACAATAATTTCCAAAAATCATGAAACTCAGGTAGTGTTCCAAAGCAACAAGCCTTTACTCTTCACAGACAAGCTAGCCTCAGTAACAAAAAAATCTGAAATATTTTAACAATGTTAAACATATCAGCTTTAATATTCCTGGAAATAGATGTGGACAATATACTTCTTGTTTAATTTTAAATGACCCTATTCATGGCAAACAATACAAACAGGGCTGTAAAAGTGCATTTTAGAACAGCAAGTATACACCCCCACACACTACTACCGATTAGAAAAAACTAAATCCTAGTTAAGGAAAACACTACCTACCTATATGCAACCCACATTCCAAGATTGGACATTAAGAAAAGCATAGCATATACATAAAAATATACATAAAAAGACTTTTTACTAAAATTGCTTTTGGCCAAGTAATGCAAGAAAGCCTTCATTGGGTCTGTGACAACAACTAAAATCAAGAAAAAACACACATGGCTATCTAACCACAAACATAATCAAACGAAAACACTATAAATATAAAAGTTAATCTGTCTAATAATATCTAGTAAATATCCATCCATATGTATTAGTGTGCATAAAGTTATTAACAGCTCAGAAAAAAATGTCAGTGCTTTCAAAAAAAGAAAAAAACTGTCATGACAATTATGTTTACAGCCCCAAAAACATGTTTAGACAATGAAAACTAGTAGAAAACACAAAAAAAAAAGAATACAGAAAACAGTGGATGAAGTAAACTAGCAATGTATAAAAGTGTGCAGGTGTGTACATCAGCGTCCATCAGTATGGTAAATGAGGGAATTATATCAATACTACATGGTAATAGCGGCATGAAAAAATGCGTGCTTTGAATTTACCGTTTAAATCTCTAGTGTGATGCAGTAAATCTCATCAAAGCAGAATCGAGGTTAAAGTAACTAAATATATATATATATATATATATATATATATATATATATATATATATAAACCTTTACAGATTGTGTGGCAGCTTATGTAAATTCAACACACTCTTAATAGAGCAAAAATAGTTATGTCCTGGTTTTCTGAATGCATTTAATTTCAACTGCCAGCATAATTCTTTTTTCTCCAACACACCACTGATGTCCCCTTCAAGCTCATCCATCTCTACATAGTCCAGAATGATAAATTTAAAAAGCAGAATGTCTGGGATGTTCTAAAAAGTGTTTGGATAAGGCGTTCCTCTGGCATTTATGTCTGATGTCAGAAAGATGACCCGAAATCTTTTTTTTCAGTTTATTCATAGTCTTACAAACATGAAATGCAGGGTAGGCATTACACATGGCCCTATACACAAATTTTTCAGTATTACAGTTACCACCTGCTGAAGATTTCACCATCTTTTTAAGATATGAGCACTCAAATAACTCGCACTCCATCAGGTATTAACAGAAAGTGCAGTTAGGTGGCCCACAGATTTTAGTGCTCATGTCAATACTGGTGTTCCTTATTTTTCTTTTCCACAGAGCTACGTATGCTTCTGCTCTTTTTATATACACAGGTAGGGTGATCTCCAAAAACCCTTACAAGCTGCTGACTGCCAGTAGATTGGCCCAGTTCTCCTTAATAATGGCTTTAACTATACTGAAATCCCAGGTGTAAGTTAGAATGTAACTGTCCTTACTTTTCTCTTCTTTTGGGTTAGGGTGTTCTCGTTGCATAATTCTCCCAAAAGGCCTATTTCACATAAGTCATTGTTAATTTTAGAATCTCTAATGGGATCGAGGATCATATGTAACATGTTTGATTCATATCCTCTGGTTAAGAAATCATTTTCCAGATCATTCATATTTTTGAGAAAACAGGCCAAATCTGTGGTAATGTGTGCTAATCTGTAGACTTCTGATTTTACTACACTGTGCTTAGTTTTTACTGGATGCATACTATCTCTGTAAAGTAAGTATTTCACTCTTGTTGGTTTCCTGTATAAGTTACTAATTAATTTTCCTCTGTCTTTATCAATACTGACAGTCATATCAAGGAATTGCAATGACTCTGAGCTGATGAAAGTGGTAAATTTCAGGAAGGAGGTGGAGTTACTGATGTAATGGATAAACTCTGAGTTTAGATTTCTCACTTTGCCAGACTGTGAATACATCATCAATAAAGCAAAGGTAGCTGGTCATAAAACACCAGTATTTATTTTGCAGTACAAATTCCTCCTCCCACTTGCCTAAGGCTACATTAGCCAGGCTAGGGGTAATAGCCACACTCATGGCTATCCCAACTTTCCCAGAAGCAACGGACTTATTTTGGAAATAGTTTCAGAGAAAAAGAATCCTTCAAAGGGACCGTCCAAAACCACACACTCCTCAGAATCAGAAACCTGGGGAAACAAAAAAGAATCCGTCCCTTCAAAATCATTTTGAGAGTCAAAATCTTGAATCTTTACAAAAAATGAAGATTCTATTTTTCTTTTACAAGAAATGGCTATACAAGCAGGATCAAGTCCTTGAACTAAGCTAAATAAATCACTTCCATCAGAGTAACTGAGACAGGAGGAGAGACGAGTCTAAATTTTTCTTTCTTTTTGACAGAAATTTCTGAAGAAACGCATCAAGTTTTGCCAGGAAAAATCTCTCTAAGGATTGCACACCTTTCTGACCAGGCACAGTGGCATTCTCTGCCCTTTCTCCCAGGACTGAAAGACAGTGGCTCTCCTTTGCTCACAAAGAGCATTCCAACAGTCAGTAGGGAAAAAAAGAGGAATGGTTTGAGGAACCAGTTTTGGCCACAGCAGAGTCACCCACCTATGGCTGAGGCACTTCAGCTGCCTGCAGGGGTGACAAAACTCCTATCAAGCTTGGCAGCATAGGCAGTAAAACAGGCAAGTTGTTAGACAGTAACCAAGCACTTTAAACACTTATTCCAGCAGCCAAAAGGAAAATAAAACTTTTTACATAGTAAAAGTAGTTTAAAATTAGTTTTAACAACTTTTTACCACAAAAGTAAAATAGTGATGCTCCCATTTAAGTCACATGACAGTCATTAGAAATGTTCTTTCTAGTTTAAATAATCAAGTCTTACAGAGAAAGTATGATTTCTGTCATAAAAGTAAAGTGGAGATTTTTTTCCTTGCAGCCAAGTAAAAAACAAAATAGCTGTGCTGAATTTAATTTAAAACGGCCCAGTCTGAGTGATTAGTGAATGACCTTGTACTGTTTTATAACAGTTACGGTGGCAAGCATTTATGCGGACCAGTTAACCTGCCAGTGGAAACAGGCAGACATTTTTTTTCAAAACAGTGATTGGCTTCACTATGGTAAGTGACTGTTGCCTAATATAGCCAAAGCAAGGTAAGACTGGTAAATGTGTACCTGCACTGGTTCAGAGTGCGGGTGCGTTTACTCTTGATGTAGCCAAATGCAATAACAAGAGTGATGAAAAGATTTTTTTTTTTATTCTGATTCAGATCCTGGTGTACAGACAGTAACAGTTTTGAATCTGAGATCAAAGGGTAAATGCACAAGTCAACACAAAACTGTAAAGAAGGTCCTTTGACTGGTATACAGCAGAAGAGGACATCAGTATTTCAAAAGTGAAGACCCATGAACTAAATAGACATTTTAAGTTTAATAATAAGACTGTACTAAACGTACAGTGATGATATTAAATATATCTCTTGCAGTATTAATAAGGTGTGCATACTACAGAAAAAAGTAGCAACATAAGAAAGATAATCCTGGAGCAAACTAGTCTTTACCAAACTGACAGAAACAATTACAGCTTCAGGGTAATTATGTGCTAGCACAATGGAAAACAAACCCAGCAACAAAAACTAATAAAAAGAACTGCAAGAGTGTTTAACAATATGTGGCATGCATATCAACATTTCCTGCAGCTTTTGTTGTATTTAGCTTTTTCCTAAAGTTCTATAAGATGTGGGTGCTGGTGCTGTGACATGTTTCTTTTATCATACTAAACATCAGAAACCATGTTCATCTACAATCCGGAAAACATAACTCTGCTGTCCTGGAGTACATGGATATCAAATCTAAATAAAGTACTAAACATGGAAAGGCAGTATAAAATCTAAGACCACAAAATGGTGAAATCTGGCAGAAAGCTAACTGCTCATGTTTTGTTAAGAAGGAGTTTTACAGCTGCAAACAAGCAGTCCCTCCCTATAAGCACATATTTTGTAAGAAAAGAGTTAAGAACTGAAAAACGCAAAGTAAAACAGAATTAATTAATGTCTCACTTATATTAAGCTGTCTTATCTCTTCTCCAAGAAAGTTAAAACACTTATCTTACAGCAGATAAGATTATATGATTTGGAAATGTAATGTTGGACTCCTTGAAAGTAAATGAAGATAAAAAGCTGTACGTGCATGGTGTTTCCAGTCAGTCACATTTCTCTTGATGGATTCTCAATATATACATGTACTTAGTGTAGGTCTGCATTTAGCTTTTTTCTGGAACATAGTATCTATTTACTGAAACAGTAGATTAATTTTAGCAGGCTCATTTTTCTTCTTAGTTGATATTTAAAGTAAACAACATGATATACAAATATGATGGAAAATATAAGCCTAGATCATTACAACATAGTTTCAAAAACAGTGAAAAACTGGACCATAATTATGAGCATTCTTGAACCGAAAAGTCAAGAAAAAACACTGAGCAAATTGCTCTAGCAGTTATAAGCATACTTGTTCAACTGCTCTAGAACAGTTTAAACACTTTGTATTTCCATCCAAAACACGAACCTGCCCCATAAGCCTATTAGCTTCCATGCTTAATTATACAGATCTTTAATTTAAAAAACAGACTGCTGCGAGATGCAGTTACAGCTCCTGTCACACTGTGCAATTTCCACCTGCAGTAAGTAGCTCGAGAAAGCGTACACTCTAGGAAAAGTATGCAAGTGTTTGGAGTAAGCAAATGGACTGAAGGTGTGTAGCAGTAGTTAAAGAAAAAAAAGTGTGATGTAATGACTGAGTAACTACTGTCAACGTAATAAGGAAATTAAAAGGAAAAGTATTAACATGGAAAAGCCCGACACACACGCGCGCGCACATACACACACACACACGACCTTTTTGTGCTCTCCTCCCCGTACTGCGTACTTAGTCCACGTAATCAATGTCTAATTGTTATACATAGGTTCATTCGCAAGTACTAGACTAGCTGTCCTTGTTGGCCATTTTAAGACTAGTCACTTTCCCTTTTATTATGGTTGAAATAACCTATCCCATTTGGTTACAGACTGGCCTTACCCATCCCATGGTCAATAATTATATATTACCACTAATAAAAATAACTAGGATCCTACCAAATACAATATGAGGGAACGCATGCATGGGATACAGCATTTAGAAGCTGTAACTGTCCATTAGTATTACAGGGCCAGTCCAAGGATACATTTTCTGTTTCCCATCCATAGATCTAAGTTGCGCTTGAAAATGGACAGTGATGAAATTTTGTTTTATGTAGATAGAGACTCTGTTCCATAGCAGTGGATCTCTGTGTAATACACCTGTGCCTCCAAACCATTCGACTAATGTTACAGAACAGGTTTAGATCCCTAGATAGAGTATTTCTGATGTGCAGTAAATCCATCAGTAATGGGTTGAAAGATGTATTACCTCTTGGCAGTGTATAGGATACAGTATATAGTGACAGGTCTTTCAGTTGGTTCATGCAGGGCATATTTAGGCCTTGTAACCTTTTTAATAAGGTAACTCTGTGGGAGTTCCAGTTGTTACATCTGTCCGTACAGAGGCATGCCAAAGGGGGATTTATATTCCAATGACTGTCCTAATGAGGGCAAACTAAAGAGGACCACAGACATCCCTAGACCTAGACACAATCCATTTGTTTATAAATTGTGCAATATAGGACCTTCTTACAACAGACACATGTTGGTCAAACGTTAAAGTTACTTTTCACATAGTTCTCATATCAAAAACAACTGGGTAGTATTATCAATGTGGTAGTGGCCTGGGGAAGAAGACTTCCCAAAAGATACAATAAAGCATTTTTTTGCATTTAGTTTTAGATCATGACTTTGACACCAATTATTTCTTTGAGACAAACCTTTCTGCAGGATGGCTAAGTAATTTGGGGATTCAATGACTGCTCCAAGCTTGCAGTCATCTGCAAATGTAGTCAGCCATAGCCCTTTGGTATTGGCTTTTACTTCAGAAAAGTAGATGCCAAACAGGAAAAGTCACAGGACAGAATCCTGGGGGGGGGGGTCTATTGGTGACTGGTCTCTTTGTGAAGCTAATTTCCCCCGTTTTGAATATCTATGTCCTATCTGTGAGCCAGATGACAATCCAGCGGGGTGACATGGGGGGGAGGGGGTATTCCAGTTTAATTTAGCTTTTCTAATATGCCTTAGTGTGGAATTAAGTCACAATCTTATTAAGCTCCTCAGCTGTTTATTTCAGTGACAAGGGCACTAAAATTCTGGGAATTATTCCTCTTACTTTTGGTCAAAATTCTTTTCTTTTTATTATAAAGCTTGTTGACATTATGGTTCCAACATGTGAGTTTGTTTCTGCAGTTTATCCTGCACTTGCTCCTACGGGGTACAACTGCATCTCTGCAGCTGTTTACACGCCAGTATTAATGTGGTGGTGTACATTTCTGAGTAATCAGAGGAGTTAACAGAGTTTTGGGGGGATTTGAAGCTTGCCAATTTATCACTTAGGAGTGTGTAGTCTGTGTTAATGAAATTTCTAAAAGGTACCTCGGGTGGAAGGGATCTCTGGTTTCAGTTTTATTTTAAAGGAGACTGCTTTATGGTCAGTCCTAACAAGTGATGAAGATGTGTAAGGGATGGTGCAAGATTCTCCCATATTAGTAAGGACAAGATCCAAGATGCTATTCCCCCTAATGGATACTCTGACTAATTGTTCCAGAGCATTAAAACTGGCAAAGTCCAGGAATCTTGATGCTTGTGCACTATCTGTGGTGTAGGTTCCACAGTCTACAATTGGATAGTTTAGATCACCTCGGAAAATGGTATTGGGTTTAATACTGAGTGATTCTAGTACATATCTTCTTCACCCACCTCTGTTGCTACCCTTTTCAGCATCTCCACTCCTCACACGAATGATGCTCTAACATTCCCTGCCCTAATGTGTAACTACATCATCATCTTCTCTATCTTCGTAAAACCCACTGCCATGTTCTTCTCCATCAAGTTAAGAGGTTCTTCAAAGAAGCCCCTTGTGGTTTAACAGTGCCATCTTTACATTTCCCACATGAGTTCCTCTTCTCAAAAGCAATCTAATGGATTCCACCCTACTTTATAAAGCAGTCTGTTGTTTTTTGAGACTTCTCTACAGGAGCTGGAAGCCTGCATTCAATCCAAAACAAGGGACACAGGTGGACAGTGGTCTCACCTTCAATAACCACATCGCCACAACAGTCAGGAAATCCTTCTATGTGGCACACCTCATCACTAAGGGCTTTTCATCCAGGAAAAATGAGGTCATTATCCCACTGTACTCATCCCTCATTAGACTCATTATAGAATACAATGCCCCATTTGGTATGTACCTCTCAAGACATCTGCAACAACTGGAAAGGCCGCAGAAATACCTCACTAAAATAATCACAGGCCTAAAGCAGATGCCCTATGCTGACTGTCTAAAAAAAACTCCAGCTATACTCTGTTGCATATCGTCTACTCAGAGGTGATCTCTGCTTAACATACAAGGCCATGTCAAACCCAGAGCTGTTGGACATGCTACACATAAAGAAATCCCAATACCTCAAGAGCCACACGCTCCAGGGATCTAAACCTTGTCATCACAATAAACAAAACATGCTGGAGGGATAGGTTCCGGACCCAGAGACTCCCCAGACTCTGTAATAGACTGTCCATACATGTCAAGCAGAGCACCTCTTTGGCCCTCTTCAAAAGGAACCTTGACGACTGGATGGGAAATAGGAAATTCAGCCCAGGGATCACATCAGTCGCCATATAGACAGGGGTCCAGGGAAGTAAATACTGTGGGAAGAAATAGCCAGGGAATTGTTATGGCTAGGCTTGTATAGACCCTAGGGCCGATAGCCTAGTACTAGCCTAGTACCAGCCTATGAACATATGAACAAGTATTGTCTAACAAGTCCACCTAAGGTGGCGCCATAACTGTTCTCTTAAGTAGACGGCCTCAGTAGTCTTTCTGAATATTTAACAAAAACATTTACCTTCAAAGTTAAGATCAGCTCCATACTGGAGTAAAATTTCAGCCTCGTGTACCATTCCAAATTCTGCAGCTTTTAAAAGGGAGCAACTGACGGCTTCTTCATAAAATGGCGATTTAGCTTCTCGTTTTAGCAGTTCAACAAGTGCTGCAGGTGTGGTACAGCTGTGAAGTAACAAGTTAAAATACTGATTAGCTTCTTATAGTCCCATTTCATAAAGCCAAACAAAAAAACTATAGTCAACGTAAACAGCTAAACAATACCCTATGGTCAACGTAGCAAAGTGTTAAACTATCACAAAGACTCGCTTGTCTTGTCCAGTCTCATCTACATTATCAAAAGTCATCTGAAAGAAAAATATCCATGCACATCTGAAAAAGGAAAAAAAACTGACCAGGCACTTCCTTGCTACAAATGCTCACAAGACATTCTCATGCTGTTAAAGACATTGTGAAGTGTGTCAAACAGAAGCATAAATTAATACCTACGATGCATGATGGATATATGCTGTACATGCACCACTGAGACAAATTTAGGTTTCTCTTACAAACCATTTTCTTTGCAATTTATTGGAGTAACTGGTGACACATCATTACTGTGAACTATGGTAAATGCAGAGATCCACTGAATTGGCATTTAATCTTCTCTCTCTACAAACATAAAAGCGAAGCTTGATAAAAATATGCATCTTTCTACAGAGATTAAATTAACTGCTGATGGAGCTCTGTTAGAAGTCAGTCCTAATTTTCCATTTTGCTTTTTGAAAAATGGATTGAAATCCAGTTAGCAGTCTGTCTCAAAGAAATGAATATTTTTCATGTTGGCTGTTTTAGACGTATATGCTATAGTAGTGGTCTTCAAACTTTTTATGGTGACAGAACCCTAAAACTGCCACAAGTCTTACTCATGGAGCCCCAACATTGCTTCTGCTCAACCACATAATTTACAACAATTACATACATCAGAATATTAAAATTTTATTACGTGAACTGAATGTCCTACATTTATACAAGGAAGTGGTTGAGAAACTATTTTGTATTTAGCTTAAAGATATTTAACCTTCTTTAAGAATAAGAATTTGTTTTTAAGAATTCTAAATTCTTAAGAATACTTCTTTAAGAATAAATTAATTTAGGGGCTACATTCAGCAATACCCGTAGATGTAAAAGGAATCCGATTCATCTATATTCAACTTGCAGTTTTGAACTTTACTATAATCTACTATTATTAGCACTTTTGGTAGCATTTGCTTAGGATTACTAAAATATAATACATCTTCAGAGGGTGTAATATAGGCCATTTTTCCTTGAAAGAGTATTCCCATATGTCTGGAGATCTCATGCAATATGGTAAGAGAGAAGCTTAAGCAATAGACTAGAAAAATATAAGAAAAGAGCCTGCTCTTCTGGGGTCCCACTTACAATATTAACCTGTACGGGAGACCATCCCATTTATTGTGATGCAAGTATATGCTTATTCATAAAGAATTTTAGTAGCATTAAAAAAAATCCTTGAGAAATTAAACTTGCGAAGAATTTTATGGAGGAATGCGATATGAAACGCATCAGTAGCTTTACTTACACCACATGCAAAGACTTCCTTAGAGGTGTTAAATTTTTGATTATGGTGCAAGATCATTTCTAACATAAGACTATTATCTTGGATTTTTCTTCCTTATATAAATCTAGACAGAAACCTTGACAATCTTTAGACGGTAACTGATGTAAAACACTTAGACAACCCCAGCTAAAGATGCAGGTTTGTAGGTCTTAATTATTTTGGATTCCACATTAGGTTTTAAAATGAAATGGTTCAAGAATGATTTTTAAGTGACTATTTAAGAGTCTCAAAGAAGGTATCTTAGGTTGTTGTTTGTCTTTTGGCTTTTCCCAGTTAGGGGTCGCCACAGTGGAACTCCGGTCCGCAAATGATTGGCAGCAGTAGGTATCTTAGGTAATGTATTTATTTACAAGTGGAAACAATTGGTATTTACACAGAAAAGGCCAGAGACCTTCCAAGGTTTAAGAAAGCCAGAGACTATCCACGTTAAGTCAAAACATTACACAAATGATACAAGAGGATTTTACATTCACCACAAAGGGTACTATATTTAAAGGATTTTACTAAAACAGAACCACTCTATTCTATGACAAATCTCTCGGTTTTCTCACTACCTGAAATTGTTCTCAACCAGTATCACCTAGCCATATTTACCAGCGAAAACATCTGCAATAAAAATATTTGGAAGTCATTTCCCATTATAATCATCAAATGTGTGAAGCTAACATTTGAACTACACAAATCAAACAAATATTAGTATCTGCTTGGTAATAATAAATGCCCGTAGGAAATTTACATTTTAATATATTTTACTTTTCTCCAGCTTTATGCCCAGAAGAAACACTGTTGTAGCATATAACAAGATTCTTATTTAATCTCGAACATATACAACACTTGCAATTATAAGAAAACGTCTCCAGCTATCACTGTCCTGAGGCTGCCTTTAAAAAATTAGTCTTGTGACAACACTAACTCAAAGAAGACCTAGTCCTTACAACAGACTCTCCCCCACACAGACTCACTACCCCTGGGCCTAAGTTCCATAAACTCCTAAAAGGATTAGCATAAGAATTCCAAGAACTAATAACTCCAATAAACCTATATATTTAGAATATTTACAACCCTTAACTCAGAGGAAAAAAAAGCACGAAAAGCAAAGTAGTTACAAAACTCATAATGCAGTTTACAAAAGTTGCCAGTGAAGGTTGGTCTTGCTGGACTAGTCCACCTGCATGCAGGATATAAACCACATCAACAAATTAGTGAGTTACTTCAGCAAAGAGGTACCTATATTTCTTCTATGTCCCTAATCAATTATTCACCAATAGTTGCTACTGTATCCACAAAACTTAAATGAGATTTAGTCACATTTTAATTGTTTATTATGAATTCCTATTATAGCAGGAAAATGTAGTTTGAATAATTAGGTCAAGCCATGATTCTGCATAGGAATCAAATATATAGGATTTAAATTCATATGCATGATGCAACTTGGAAAGATTCCCTGTACTTTGTGCACATTTTTTTTAAATACCTCCAGTTATTTCAGACAGAACTTACTAGCATTGTGTGACATATTGTTATTCCTTAAGTAACCATGTGAAAATATATTTACAGGAGAAATCAACCATAAAAAGTTCAACATACTCAACGTTTGGTACAGCAACCTGGACAACCCTTTCTTCAAAGAATATTTTTTCCTTTGGGAACTAGTTGGTTAACTATTTGCCTCCTATATGGAAGCAGGTGGAAGAAAGAGTAATAAACAGTAACGTTTAGAAAGGCAAATCTTGTACCAAATTGAATTCTGAAAGACAGAATGTTGGTTATGTTTGTAAGTTTTACTTTGATTTTCGTTTCAGAAGGTTACAAAAATCCACAGCCAGACAGTGAAATGGATTTATGATCAGTGGTTAGAAATGGTCTTGTTTGTGAAACATTAGTTTTTGTTACATCCCTAAGATCTCAAGGATGAAAATGGCTGAAAGGACAGGGAGTCACTCTTGACAGAACTGGTAAAAGAAGGATTCTTTTTAACCAGAAGTTGAACAATATTCCTTACCAATGAAGAGATTTATTATTTTATTTAAGTTGGTTTACTGGGGTATAATACTGACCAGACAACGACTAAATCCAGATTCAGCCTGGGTATAAAGTTTATTTTCTTGGCATGTAAACTGCCTAGTGAACCCACTGAAAAGACAAATGATCTGCCTATGCAAGGATGTACAGAGCTCATATTCTGCTACTGCCAGAGATGCACTTGATAGACGTAGAGCATTTCAAACTTATAAAATTTGGATACGAGTATTGTGCAGGCTGAATGACAAAGGGGGAGCTATGAACTTGATTAGGAGAGGAACCTCATTTCAGTTACTACAAAACAAAACGGATACGGAAGGCAGGTATATAGCTATCAAAATGAAACTTAGAAGGGGATAAAATGATGATTAATGTTTATTTGCCGCCATGGGTGAAAACAACCTTATTAGATAGGGGTGTGAAAGAATGGTTAGTTTTCCATGAATGAAAAGCAAAATGGATAGGGGGCTGGAATTTGACAAGTTCAATGGAGGAGGTAAATTTAGAACCCCATAGCATATAAACTCCAACAGCTGGTAAGTTTATGGGAGGATGCAAGAACAACAGATATGACAGACATACTGCTTGCAGTTACTCAAGGCAAGAGCTACCTATTCTTATTATCATCAATCCTTTTCAAGGACAAAGTCGTTACAAAAAGAAGCGCGTACACAAGGTGGAATCGTTGGGACACCATCCCCATTTCCATTAGCATACACAAAGTAGAGAGGATATGGAGGGGAATCTGTACTTACATGAAGTACAAGCAGCTTACAGGGAATATCAGGGAGAAAGGTAAAGAATGGGTAGAATGAATATCACACACCCCCAATGAGTTTTCAGTCGACATGCTGAATACTACAGAGGGCTTATCAGGAAGAACCTATGGAAAAAAAAGGAAAAAAAAAATAAAAAAAAAAAAAAGTTTAACAAAACAAGAAATATCTTTATTAATGACACCGGAATCATTTTTAATCCTTACTCTTAAATATTTCATTTATCATGTCCCCGTAAATATGGATATTGCTGAACCAATTCGTATGTGGTTACACAGTTTACCACTATTGCCTTTGTTTTAGTTATACTAATTTTGTATGCCAAAAAGTTTTGAAACGGTCTCAGTATGTTCCACAGCACTGTAATGGCCCCTTCTGATTTTAAGTATAAAATAATGTCATCTGCAAATAGAGCCAGCTTTTCTTCACTAAGATACCAATTCTATAACTGAATTTGAGTCCCTTATTTTTGCCAATGGTTCTAAATATAATGCAAATAACAAAGAGGAGAGGGGATACCCCAGCCTGGTGCCTCAGCTCAAGCAGAGATTATCAGAGCGGACCCCACCCACTTTAATTTTCATCTCCAATCCCTCATTTACCCTCCTAATCAACCTTAGAATTCTATCAGGGAATGCAAATGCTCCCACTGCTCTGCTCATGAAGTCCCAGCTTACTCTGTCATATGCTTTCTCTGCATCAAGACCCAGCAACAACAGTGGTATTTTCTTACTTTCTTCTTCCCTCTGGATTATCAGTGTTCTGTTAATGTCAAATGTTTGCATCCCCTCCACAAAACCACACTGATCCATATCTTTCATTTTTGGCATCACTTTTCCCATTTGTCATTCTCCTATCTAGGGCATAATAGAAGAGCCTTCATATGATCTGTTCCAGCAGCTTTATTTTATGCAAACACATCACTACAGAAGTTTACTGACTAACTTAAGTAACTTATATCCAAACTAACAACTGTGATTATGCATGCTCACTCTCTGGCTGCTCTTTCAAAATGGCACTAGGGATTGCACGTGCCTGGAATTTATAAGTGCACGTACAGTCTTGACATGCTTCTTAAAGACATAGCCCACACATCACTTGCACTCTGATCTACATCCTCCCTCTTTGAGAAATAGATCGTACAAAGTTATGAGGCTGTTTGGCAGAAATGACCGGTAATTCTTGGTCCTTTATTTATTTACAGTTTGTTTACCAAGAAAGTCCACTGGGCCATAAAAAGACCATTTTCAATGTTAGCCCGGGGAGAAAACCTCCTTACACACTTATACAATTGTAAATTAACAAATACACACAAGTTGTTACACAGTTTAAGAAAATCACCGCATACAATAAAGGTAAAACAAACATATGAAAAGCAAAAATCATAGTGTAACGCCCTGTCAGCGCATCCAAAGGCTGTATCTGCAATAGCAAGTTGATTAAGCACAGTATAAAACAGTTGATCATGCATTATACAATACTAAAAATGCATACAATATATACACACACAAAGTCCATGTTGCTGCATATTTCACACTAGGGTTAGATATTCGTCCATATCGTGCAACATAAAACTGGGCATTAGATTTAGCAACTGGAACTGTCTCTGCAAAATGCTTGACCTGTGGAATGTTCAAAACATTTTCTGGAATGGAATCAGAATATTGAACAGATTCTAGTATGGAAAGTGTCTGATTCACTCTTAGATTTGAAGTCTGCATCACAGAAACAATGTTGTGATGATGATGATTCTGGTACAGGAAAAAGATGTTTATGGTTCCTCCTATACTCCATACCCTCAGAGTGTACCAGGTAGGATCTCGGCTCGGCACAGATGCCTGTAATCTGTCCAATTCAACCAAAACCTTTTGTTGTCTGGATTTGCACCATCTCCCCTTCTCTCAATGGATGAAATAATCTGCTCAATCTGTCGTTAGATTTCTGGATATTACACTTCTTAAACAACTGAGCCTTGATGGTTTTATTGTTCTTAGGTTTAGTCTTTAATAAACTGGAGGTAATGGGTAGCACAGTTCTAGTTTGCCTGGAAAGTGGTCTTTGAGCAGGTGAGCCAAGAATATAATCATGGGGTACGTTTCGGATATTAAGCAAATTCAAGAACACATCAGTATTTTCATGCTTTGACCTTTCAAGTAATTGCACTCTCCATGCACGTTCAGCTAGATCATTTGACTGAGGATATTCAGGACTACTAGTGACATGTACAAATTCCTATTCTTTTGCAAATTTCTGAAACAACTGGTTAGTAAATTGAGTACCATTGTCAGAAAGAACTTTGTGTGGACTACAACAAACTGAGAAATGACATTTCAACTTAGTAATAACAACAGTGGATGTTAGGTTAGATAGTAGATCGATCTCAAACCAATTAGTCTCTACCAAAACCGAAAAGATATCAGTTGCCACTACAGACCAAGGTAGTTCAGGAAGTGGACTTAGCTGAAGTGCTTCTCTTTGCAAATACAGTTTAGTACTATTGCATACTGCAGAATAAAGTACTCTTATGAAGGACTTTTGGTAATGAAGACCAAAATACTAATTCTCTAGCTCTTCTCTTAGTGGATGTGGATCCTGGGTGACTACGATGCAAAATCTGGATATATTCTTGTTGTAAGGAAGCAGGAAGAACAATTTTAAGACCTTTGAAAATAATGCCATCGTCCACCAACAACTCATCTCTGTAAGGAAAATATGTTTGCACTTCAGGTGGTACACTAGATTGCTTTGACGGCCATCCAACACTAATGTAGTGATTGAGCTTTTGCAAAACTGGATCAGTCTGAGTGTGATCTCTCAACTCATCAAGTCTAGTGGTGGAAAAAATTATGCACCGACATCACATCAGTGTCAAAATTCTCTGCATCAAGCTGTTCTGTCATACTTCTGGGCAATATGAATAAGGTATCAGCCAGACAGAGTAATCTGCCCATTGTGTTCACCATTTTGAAATTGTACTTTTGCAATTTGAGCTCCATTCTTTGTAATCTCGCTGGAGCAGAATGCATAGGCTTCTTTAGAATAGTAACTAGAGGTCTGTGGTCAGTTTCAATTTGAACAGCTCAACCATAAATATAATCATGAAACTTGGAACATCATCATCTTTTCGGCTGTTCCCGTACTTGGAACATGCAAATAGTATTGCCAAAAGTTCCTTCTCAATTTGAGTATACTGCATCTCAATTTGGGTTAGTGTTCTAGATGCATAGGCTACCGGTCTGCCCTCTTGAAGTATAACTGTGCCAAGACCAAATTTTTAACCATCACACAAAAGCGTGACTGGTTTGTTAACATCATGCACTCAAGTTTCTCGGCAACAGGTACTGTTATGACTCCATCGTAGTCCATGTTGGTGTGAACGACATGCAATGTACCTCTGTAGACTATATGAAGACAGAAATGACTGAGCTCTCGGACTGTGTCTCAGGCAGGTTTGCCCCAAGCCTTATGCAGCACTTTATCTTCACTAGGAATACCAACAGAAAATGATTCACTTCAGTAATTGGCTTAGTTTCTGGTGTCATTCTAAGGGGATCCAACATCTGTCAGCCTGGGATGACATGATCGAGAGACCTCACTGCTTTGCCAGAGATGGTCTTCATCTGTCAATCCTGGGATTTTGGCTACAGGCTAGGGCTCTTGCCACACTCATAGTGCCTCTTTTTAGGCAGTGTCTCAAGAACAAAATTCCTGACGTAAAAACTCCAGCTAAAAACAACCTCAAGATTATGCCAGGGGTCTTAACACAAAACTGCAATCACTGGAAGCAGTCCTCACCTTGGAAGATGCAGACATTTCTGCAATCACAGAGACCTGGTTCAAGGCTGAGGAGAGCACCCCAGCCACATCTGGACACACCACCTTCTACATGTTCAGACCACAAACTAAAGGCATCAAAACTAAAGGAGGATGTGTATCAATTTTCATTACAGATAAATACACCTCCAGATTGGTCAAACAGCACGATTCCCTGGAGATACTTAAGGTGCAATTAACTGTTGGTAGGGCACTTTTAAGTCACTGCCAGCTACAGGACCCCCTCCATGAATCAGGGCACCTACTCTGCCTAGTTGGATCTACTGGGGTCTATCAACATACATCCAAACATCATGGTTTTGGGCAACTTTAACTACACATCCATTGACTAGGCAAATTACTTGTGCTCAAACTCACTTATCCAAAGGTTCCTTGACTTCGTTACCTCCAATGCTTTGGACCACCTGGTTGACACCCCAACAAGGGGTGCCAACATCTTGGATTTGGTACTTACCACTGTACTTGGACCACTCTAGCACACCCACTGTGAGGTCTTCCCTAATGAGATCTGACCACAAATCAGTTTCATTTGAAGTATCTATCATGCCTCACCCTCCCCTCAACAACAACTAAACTAAAAAACTTCTCTAAAGCAGATTATAATCTCTTACACAAGGGTATAAATAGCTTCTCTGCACCTCCCCCCTCAGATGGAACTGGCAACTAAGCCAAGTTCTACAACAATGCTTTAAACAAACACCTGCATAACTGCACTGACTAGGCCATAACTGAATAGGACCAAAACAAGCTCCTTAAGGAACAGCAATTGCTTGGTGGACAATTGCCATTAACAGGCTTTACAATAATAAAGAAATTGCTATCTAAGAGTAAGAGGAAGTGAGCCCTGGGACTCCCCTGCACTGGCCCACAAATCAAGGAGCCTTAATCCTCATCACTGGCAACAGTGGGGGAAGTACACAATGGGAGGACGCCAAGTACACACACAGCAAAGTGCAACTTCCCTGAAGAGCACACAGCGACCACAGTCAGTCTGGGGCTGGTTTCTACATCTTTCTCCAGATCCTCAATAAGACTCCTCAGTGGCACAGCTATAGAGTTGAGTCCTTAGCGAAGGTTCCAAGCCAAGTCCTCTGACACTCTCTCTGTCCAAGCAGTGCTTCGTGTCCCTGCCCAAGTACCTGACACACACACACACACACACACACACACACACACACACAGAGATTTGTTGTATATATATATATATATATATATATATATATATATATATATATATATATACACACACACACACACACACACACACACACACACACACACACACACACACACACACACACACACACACACACACACACACACACACCTGAGGAAAGATGGCAAATGTTTACTAGCTTTGCCCCTTTTTGCCCAGACTATAAGTTTATCACTTCCTCCAGAACCCCTACTATCAGCTACTATAAGGCCCTTACAAAGGGTGTCCAATCCTACTGTGTAATGTTACTATTAATCCAAATGGCAGTCTGTACAATGTCACCAAATAGATACTAAGAGCTTAAATGTGTCTCACAAATATCAGCCACAAAGTCAGGTTTAAATATATTTAATATTTAATAATAAATAATTAAATAAGACAATACTCAATCAACAGTTACTTCAGAGTTCAAAATTACAGGAAATATTTTAAAACATTAATGCAGGACAGTCTCAAACACAGGAAACATCTAAACTAATCTTTACTATATTCCTAGCTATATCTAAAAGAAGTACTCTGCCCTAAATCTTACTTACGGCAAGGCAATTGCATATGTAGTGCTGATGATGAGTGTATGTTCTTGCTAGGTCCAAGACAAAATACACAGTCTCCCTCTCTCTGAGTGTGTTCTTAAATCAATATCAAATAGTACTGCTGGGTTAGCTTGGATGACATCACTTTTTGTCACCGACTTCAGTTCCCAGGCTAAAACATAAACTAACAAAATTTATCATCTCTGTATTAAAAATACATATCTCTCAGAAGTTTGCAAATCTGGAAAATCATAAAACAATAAAACACAAAACAATGCAGACGGCACCCTAGTTCTAGACATCCTGTCTCCTTGCTGCATTGAAACTAACTTCTAGAAGACAATCGTAAAATAATTTAATTTCAGCTTATTTTCTTGAAGTTTTGCAAGTTAATCCTCTATATTCCAGCAGGGTATGCAATGGTTACATTCTTGAAGCTCAGTACTGTAAAAATCCTGTTCAACACATGCTTCTGTATAAATCATATCAATATTCACAAATGACATAGAATTACTACCAAAATCCCAGATAGGTGGGCTGGCAGTGTCACATCCCCCCCCCCATAAAAAAAAACTTGTTAGTTTTTCAAGTGACCCTTGAGAAACGTTGCTTGAGGGGGGTTAAGCCTATCTGGGAATACCTTACCTCATTCCCTGTCTTCAAAGCCCATCTGTGTTGCCATTCCTAACCCCATTGTGGTGCTGCACTGTCATATCATATGCTTGCAACCCTAGGCTCTACCTTAGTAACTTGGCATTTTGCTGGCTGGCTAGATGTAGCCATGTTAACTGATTGTATGTAACTACAGTGAATTTCCTTACGTACATATAAGACTGAAGTTTCTGCAGTGCCCACACTATGGCTAGGCATTCCTTTTCTACAGCTGCATAGCATTCCTGCTTGGTTTGGAGTGATTGACTGAGATACATCCCTGTGTGCTCTTCCCCGTCTGAGGAGACCTGGCAAAGTACAGCACCTACCTCATGGTTTGAAGCATCCACCTGCAAAACAAAGTATTTGCTGTAATCTGGAATGGATAACACAGGGGGTGCTCCCAAAGCTCCTTTAGCTTCTGGAATGCCTGCTCACATGCTGGGGTCCACACTACCTTACTTGGTCTGTTTTTCCTTGTCATGTCTGTGAGGGGAGCACTTATGGTACTATAATTGGAGACAAACTTTCTGTAGTACCCTGCTGTCCATAAGAATGCCCTCACCTGCTTTCTGGTAATGGGGCAGGCCATGCCTGAATAGCTTCCACTCTGGCAGGTTCTGGCCTGATCTTACCACTCCCCACTCTATGTCCCAGGTAGGAGACCTCTGCCATACCCACCTGACATTTGCTGGGCTTAATGGTTAACTCTACCCTCTGTAGTCTGCCCAGCACCCCCTGACATGCTGAAGGTGCTCTTGCCAGGAATGGCTGTAGATAGCAATATCATCTAGGTAAGCAAGGGGAAAATCTCCTGCTAGGACACGATCTGCCAGCCAGTAGTACCCTGCGGTCCATAAGAATGCTCTCACCTGCTTTTTGGTAATGGGGCAGGCCATGCCCGAATAGCTTCCACTCTGGCAGGTTCTGGCCTGATCTTACCACTCCCCACTCTATGTCCCAGGTAGGAGACCTCTGCCATACCCACCTGACATTTGCTGGGCTTAATGGTTAACCCTGCCCTCTGTAGTCTGCCCAGCACCCCCTGACATGCTGAAGGTGCTCTTGCCAGGAATGGCTGTAGATAGCAATATCATCTAGGTAAGCAAGGGCAAAATCTCCTGCTAGGACACGATCTACCAGCCTCTGGAAAGTAGCTGTGGCATTTTTCATCCCAAAGGGCACCTACATGAACTCATGCAAGCCAAAAGGAGTCACAAAAGCTGACCACTCTCTAGCACTGGGAGTCAATGGCACCTGCCAGTAACCCACACAGAACCTGGTGCTGCCATCTTTCATTGGTACCAGCACAACTGGGGTGGCCCTGGGACTGCTTGACTCCTGGATTACCCCAAGTTACAACATTTCCTTTATCTCCTCCCTCAGAGTCTGTTTGACTCTCTCAGGCACCCTATAAGGGGCCTGCTTAATAGGCCTTTGGGGTCCTGTATCCATATGGTGCTGAACCAGGTGGGTGCACCCTGGTTTCCCAGGGAACATGTCCCCAAACTCCTGTAACACTGCCCATATTTCTCGAACCTGTGTAGGAAACAGCTGCTGGGACATTGCTACCCATTCCACTGAGGTGTCAGTCCGAGCCTCACTGAGTATATCAGTCACCAGATCCCCTTCAGACTCCTCCTGCTATCCACTGCAAATACACAGCACAGGTTTCATCATATTAACATGGTACAATCTGTGCCCATGCCTCCTGCCTAACAGTTCTACCATGTAGTTATCATCATTGATCTTCCTTACAACCTTGTAGGGTCCCTCCCAAGATGCCTGCAGCTTGTTGTGTCTGACAGGAATGAGAAGCATTACCTGCTGCCCTACAACATACTCTCTAGCTCAAGCATTCCTGTCATACCCGACCGTTTTCTGCTGTTGGGCTTCTGCCAGGTTCTCCTGGGCCAAACTCATAAGTTCCCTGAGCCTTGTCTTTAGGTTTAGGGCATATGCCACAACAGACTCCTTGTGAGATTCACAATCACCCTCCCACTCATCCCAAATCAAATCTAGAGGACCCTCACCCTATACCCATAAATTAACTCAAAGGGTGAAAAACCTGTGGATTCCTGGGGTACCTTTCTGTAAGCAAACACTAGATGGGGCAAATATTTGTCCCACTCCCTCATAAACTGGTCTGCAAATGCCTGTAGCATTGAGTGTAGTTTAACCTCTTAACAAGAACATTAGTCTGGGGGTTGTAGGGGGTTCACAGGTTCATAGGCAGGTACTAGTCTATTGGCCCTAGGGCCTCTATAAGCCTAGCTAAAAAGGTACCCTGGCTTTCACCACCCAAGAAAATTATTTTCCTGTGCCCCTGTCGAGCAGTGTTAGCACTGAAGCTATCTGCCAGGATGTTGGCAATATCAGTTGGTTCTGTATATTTAGCGCCATTGTGCTGCAACTCAGAGCAGGTATGAGTGTTGCCATCGAAATTCTTGACATAACTATAGAATGCTTTGTGGTTGTCTTTAGAATCAGTGGCAATTTTGTTTTCGCAACTAGCTTTGGAGGATTTTATGAGGAATCTCAGCTTCTTACTGAGGCTGACCAGGGAGTTCCTTCAATCATGGGATTTTGCTCTTTTTTGCAACAGTTTATTTCTTCTGTTATAGAGTTTGTTTATGGCAGGGGACAACCAGATTGGCTCCTTTTTTTTTTTGAGGATAGCATCTTGGTTCTGTTAGGGATAGCACGATCCATGCACTCGTGTAAGTGCTTATAAAGTGCATTTGTGTAAGATTCAACAGTCGTACCTCTACTATCCGTCTGCATGGGTGCTGTGAAGTTTGCCACTTCTGTCTTAAGAACTGCGAAGCTGGCTTTGGAGAAATTTTTTACAGTGGTTTCCCTAATGGGGGGTGGAGGCGGGATCTGGATGTCTAGGGTGATTAGCTTGTGGTCGGATCTGACCAACGGGGAATTGACCTCTGGTGTGGAACACCGGTCGCCCATGTTGGTAATGACCAGGTCTAGGATACTGCTGCCCCATGGTGGGGGGTGTGGATAAGTTGATCCAAGGCATTGGAATTTATGAATTCCAGAAATCATTGAGCAAAAGAGTTGGTACACGAGTAGTTTTCCCAGTTAATGGTGGGGTAGCTGAAATCGCCCATTATTAGGGTGTTGGGTTGTACCCTAATATTTTCCAGTGTATCAAGAAATGAGGAGTGGGAATCCTGGGGCATGGTGGGGGATCTGTAGCAAGCTACAATTTGGATTGCGGTCTTGCCCAGAGTTAGTTGCACTTGGATAATCTCAGCTACATTATGCTGAGCAACTAGCCTGGAGGTGTGGATATCCTTAATGAATATGGACATGCCTCCACCTTTAGTGTTGTCTTTAGGTGCTTCACCCCACAGTGCTTTCACAGACTAGCCTGGAGGTGTGGATATCCTTAATGAATATGGACATGCCCCCACCTTTAGTGTTGTCTTTAGGTGCTTCACCCCCACAGACAAGCCAGCATATCTGAAGTGAAACTGGCACCTCTGTCAGTCAGTATTTCTTTTGAGAAACCTCCCCTGGTGAAAATCTCTAACAAAGCATTTGCCACCTTTTCTACCTCAATGGAGGACAGTGCACCGCTTCAGGGCATCTGGTAGCAATCTACTACCACTAGGATATACGTTTTCCCTGTGGAACTTGGGATAATCAGAGGACCCACAATATACATAGCCAACCTCTGAAACGGCTCCTCAATCACAGGCAAAGGCATCAAAGGAGCTCTCACCTTGTCTCCTGCCTTGCCTAACTTTTGGCACTACTCACAGGTCCTGCAGTACCCTGCTACATCTCTGGAAATCCCAGGCCAATAAAATTTCTGCAAAATACATCTCTGTATGTTTTATGCCCATATGACCTGCAAAGGGAATATCATGGGCTATAGCTAGAAATGCCAGTAGGCTCTGGGCACTACCAACTGCTGCATTCTCTCACCCTCTAGCCCTCCCTCAGGGAGTCAACTCTCTATACAGTAACCTTTTGTCCCAGTACACAGATTCCCCCTTCCCTTGAAAATCAGGTCCCTCACTAGCTACCTCTCTCAGGCCTTGTAATGTAGGGTCCAAGAGCTGAGCCTGTCTCAACTCTCTCTTAGTAACCCTTTCCAGATCCTCTTCCACTGGAAGTGCCTCACTGTTAGCCCGAGTACTACTACTACTACTGCAGCTGCCCTTGCAGTCACTCTGTCCAAGGGAACATCAGTACCCACAAGCAGCTGTGGCTCACCTTCGATCTCACTGCTGCAGGGTAGCTCCCTCCCTGAAGTAACAATCTCACCAGTCCTGGCAGCAAGTGTGCGGTCTGTCTAGGTCTCCCACAGGCTACCAGACCCACATGCTTGTCTCAAAGCCTGACTGCATGTAACTGTATGCACACAGGGTACTGCATTATCAAATCATTCCCTATCAAGACATCTGAATGGATATCCTCAAAACATACCTACTTACTGGCTTCCTTTTCCACGATCCCAGTCAAGGTAAACCCTAGCCAAAGGTATTTGGAATGGGGCCCCTCCTAAAGCTCTGACTGGAGTAGACTGCCTAAGAAAACAGTGCTCCTCTGTAACCATCACATGTTTCACAAAGGTTAGGTCAGAGGCTGTCTCTCTCTTAGCAATGGCCTCTTTCCTATCCACGAAGATTGAACATACCCTCTTGAGGTAGTTTGGTACCCTTGTTGTCTCAAGACAAATTTACTGTTGGCATTTTGTCATTCCCACTTATTGACTCTCCCACCTTTTGTTCCCCACCTTGCCTACGTGGACTTCTGTATGCTACATGGCCCCACTGGTTGCATTTAAAACATTTAACCCTTGGCCCTGGATGTGTACCTTGACTAGTGGTTTCCCCTGCTACTGTCGGACTTTGCTGGGGCAGTCTGGGCTGCCACCATGGCTTCTCTTAACCCATGAGCAGCACTGGTGTCCCTGTCCTGTGCAGTGACGACCTGCTTGCCAAGTACAGGTCTCCCTTCTTCTCCAAACTCATCTGCAGTAGTGCACTGTCTATCAGCTAACCAGATTCTCATGTCCTCAGGCAAAGTACTTAGGGCTTGTTCCCTCACCTAAAGGTCTGCCAATCCTTCAAAAGTGGTGACCTGACATCCACTCACCCACCCACCTATGAAAGTAAGTGCTTAGTTCAGCAACATATTTACACACACTTTAATCTGCCTTGCGTCTATGCTCGTGAAACTTTTTTTTCTAGAAGCTTCAGGTGTTAACTTAAAGCATTCTAAAAGACAGTTTCTTTACATTATTATTACTTAAGCAATCAGTATCAGACAATTTAGAAATATCAGTTACAGCTTTACCATGGAGTAAGGGCGACAGGAACCATACCCAGAGTCCTTGGTCAACATTATACTTTTTACATATCCTTTCAAACTTATGAATGAAACTATTCCCTCTGTAAATTGTGGAAGAAATTTACTGACCTTTGTTGCTTTTAGGGTTCAGTTACTCCTTTTACCAATACCTCTATGACTGGCGAAGAGTCAGCAATCACCTTTTCATATTTTCCTCTGCCTCATATTTTCCTCAGCCTCCAGATGTTGCAGTTTCTCATTTTCCTCAGCCTCTAGAAGACTCAGTCTCTCTGCTGCTTCTATTTCCAAACGCTTGGCCGCCAGCTCAAGTCTCTAACTCCAGATGGATTTTTAAGACCTCTGTGGAAAGGTTGAACTGTTAATTTTCTTTGAGTTGTACATTCCCAAGGCCAGTCTGATTGTCCTCCTTGTTGCTTTTCTGTGATGCTGCTGTGACTAAAGCTGCAATCATGTCTGCTTTAGTCAGGCTGGCATGCACCAGTCCTTTATCCTGGCACATTTCAGCCAAGTGGCTCCTTGTCAGCTTGCCATACTCTGCTGCTGACATGCTTGCCTGCTCTCCCTGACTAACTAGGCTACCAAAAAATAAATAAATAAATAAAACAATTGTGATATGAAACTTTGAATGTCCACTGCGTGGCTGATTTGAGTACAAACACCTTCAGTGACCACTGTACACAGGCTACAGGAATTCAATATCCACACCACTACAAGCCAATTAATATGTGATGTGGCTATCTCATTACTGTCAACCCGTTAATATGTGATGTGGATATCCCAAGATTGCCAATCAATATGTGATGCCCCTGCACTGGCCCAGTAATCAAGGAGCCTCAATCCTCACCACTGGTAACAGTGGTGGATTTACACAATGGTAGGATGACAAGTACACACACAGTAAAGTACAACTTTCCTTAAAAGCAAACAGAGACCACAGTCAGTCTAGAGCTGGTTTCTGCCTCTTTTTCCAGATCCCCAATAAGACTTCCCACTGGCACAGATATACAGTTGAGTCCTTGGCCAGGGTTCCAAGCAAAGTCCTCTAACACTCTCTCTGTCCAACCAGTGCTTTGTGTGTGTGTCAGCTACTTTGGCAGGGACTCGCACTTTTATATTTGTTTTACCTGGGGAAGGCTGGCACAGGTTTACTAGCTATGCCCTTTTCTGCCCAGACTATAAGGTAGTTATCACTGCCAGCAGAACCTGTACTTACAATCTACTGTAAGGCCCTTACAAAGGGTGTCCAATCCTACCGTGTAATGTTACTATTAATCCAAATGGTAGTCTGACCAAGCAAGGCTACTGGAGTGGCCTGTACAGTGGCACCACATAGATATGCAAGTACGCTAAGAGCTTAAATACATCTCACAAGTATCAGCCACCAAGATTAATACATTTAATAATAAATAAAAAAAAAACAAGACAATATTCAATCAATCAACACAGTTACTTCAGAATTCAAAATCACAGGAAATATTTTAAAACAACATTGCAGGACAGTCTCAAATAAATACAGAAAACACTTAAACTAACCTTTACTATATTCCTATCTGTATCTAAAAGAGATACTATGCCCTAAATCTTACTTACAGCAAGGAAGGTACAGTTGCAGTGCTGATGATGACTGGATGTTCTTGCTAGGTACAAGACAAAATACAAAATGCACAGTCTCTCTCGGAGAGCATTCTTAAATCAATATCAAATATTACTGCTGGGTTAGCCTGGATGACAAGACTTTTTGTTACCTGACTTCAGTTCCCAGGCTAAAACAGAAACTAACAGAATTTAACACATCTGTATTAAAATACATACCTCTCAGAAGTTTGCAGATCTTGAAAGTCATAGAACAATAAAAACACTTAGAAAACAATGCAAAGGGCACCACAGTTCTAGACATCCTGTCTCCTTTCCTGCATTAAAACTAACTTTTATAACACAATCGTAAAACAATTTAATTTCAACTTATTTTCTTGAAGTTTTGCAAGTTAATCTTCTATGTTCCAGCAGGGTAAGCTGTGGTTACATTCTTGAAGCTCAGTACTGTACAAACTCTGTTCAGCGCATACTTCTGTACAAATCATATCATTATTCACAAATGAAATAGAATTAATTTACATAATTCCAGATAGCAGGGATGGCAGTATCACAAGCCCTAAACTGGAAACACTCCCTTGCCAGCTTAAACAGGTGAATAAGAGTTCTTGTGAAGTCCTCCGAAGCAAACTATGTATCCAAATTAGCTTCTTCAACTAAAGACAAGCATAAAGCATTCTTTAGTTACATCCATAACCTAAAAGGAAAGGCCCACACCTGTGCCAAACTGCTAGCTAATGATACCACATATACAGAGCCTGTGGACATAGCTAACCTGTTAGCAGACAGGTTCTGTGAAAACGTCACTCCCCTGTCCCCACCACATGTACCCCACAACACCCCTGCTACCTGTCCCCTACCTTGCATCTCTAAAGAGCAGGTCATTACTGCCTTTTCTAAGGCCAGGAACACAGCATCTACTGGACCAGATAACATCCCAGGCTGCAACAAGAATTAGCAACACAATTGTGTACGCTTTAGTTACCACATCAATAGCAACACCTTAAGTATGCACTCAGTGGTGAGAGACCTGGGCACTCAGGGTGACAGCAACCTCACCTTTGACCACCATGTCTCCACAGTGGCAAGAAGAGCATTCTGTATTGATCATCTCAAAAGTAAGGGCACTGCCTCCAGAAAGAAAGAAGTTATAACCTCCCCATACTCCTCCCTCAACAGGCCAATAGAGTGCAATGCCCCTTTTGGTTATGTACCTTTCCAAGCACCTGCAGCAACTGGAGAGACGACACAGATTCATCGCAAGGAAAATTCTAGGTCTTCAGCATCTGTCCAAAGAGCATCATCTGAAATCACTGTTATTTTATTCTGTTTCCTACAGACAACTCAGAGGCGATTTCTGTCTTGCATACAAGGCAATCTCTGACCCTGCTTAATTGGAAATGCTGCATCTCCGCAAGTCAAATGGTGCATGGGTTACTCGCTCTAAAGACCTTAACCTGGTATGTGACATTAGTAGAACCTGCTTGAAGGACAGATTTGTCTCCCAGAGGTTACCACACCTTTGCAACATAATCCCACTTCATGTCAGAGAACCCCATTGGCCCTCCTCAAACACAATCTGGACGATTGGATGGGTATTCACCCTGGGGGTTCCATCTGTGTCCCTCTTGGATAGAGACAATAGGTTCTGATCATGGGAATAAGGGTAAAAGTTGTCTAAGCTTGTAAGGGCCCTAGGACCATTAGCCTACTAACTATGTATGATCCTATGAATAACCACCCTGAAAACTTTTCCTTATCAAATTCTCATGTTCAGTTCTTTCCAAGTGTGTCTCCTGTAGCATAGCAATTTGCAATGTACATTTTTAAATATAGTTCACTACACTTTTTTTGTATTCATCTGTAAGACCATGAACATTTAAAGACATTATAGAAAGCATCATATTCTTGAGAGATTACTACTCCCACCTTTTATGTACAACGTTTTTGCTAAATGTCTAGTTTCAGCTTATGTGTTACAAGCATGTACTGTCTGAATGGTTTATTTCATATTTTATACAGTTGTTTCTGGTTATCTCCATTTCAGGCCTATTTCACATCTTTCAGAACTTTTTTGTTTTACTGAAAACATTCAACACAAAAATACACACACACACCCAATACCCTCCTAAAATCTATTAACTTAATAACCATGTACATATTCAAATACTGAAGTTTTATCCTCCTAATAGGAACAAATGTTCCAAACCAATGGTCACACACACAGACTCGAGCTAACCTAAATGAGAAGTTATCCATGCTAACATGCATGATATAGCCTGTGGTTCTATTAAGTTCTGTCTGGTTTTGGCTTATCTTTATAACTCTCCCAAATGGGAAAACACTTGAATGCTTTCAGAAAACATTTTCTCCAAGCCATTTCTCTTTATCAGATTGTCTGCTAGAGGCATGAGAACGAGACACAAAACTATTTACTAAAAAAAATTAAAATATTCAATATTCTTTTTCATTTATGTCTTTTCTTATAAAATTTGTTGCTAGATTAAGCTAACGGCCTTAACTTAGTCCTTCCCTATGCAAGAATGAGAATTGTTTTGCCATGCTTAGTTAACCATTTTTTACATTGCAGTGCCTACACTTTTTAAAACTGAACAAGGAGAAAGAAGGTGGGGAGAAAGAAACAAAAACAGGAGCTACTACTTACATTAATATCCCCATAACACTTAAAAAAAATACCTGAAAAAAACTTTACTTTATAACATGCAAAGAAAATCATATCCATTTAAATAGCACTATTAAGAAAAAAAAATGTTTCACTTACAGTTCACTTTCTCCCTCCTCTTCCCCCCTCCTGAGTATTTTCTGAACATTAATGACATGAAGTAGGGCATATGCTTTACAGTTCCCTACAAGTTTAACAAAGTCCAAGAAAGTCCAATACTTCCAGATTTTCTTGTTCTATTCCTGTTAATCTCCTTCTCCCAAACCCTGTATCTACTTCATTTCCAACATACTCTCGATTCTTCGAGTCAACTCTTGTGCTTTGTTCCCCACTCTCTAGCATTTTCCGTTGAAACATTGGAAAAGGTTTCACTGACACAGTATCTCTGTGGTCTTTATTACCAGAAGAATAAGAAGCAGAATCTCCTTTTGTTTCACAGCTCACTTTTTGTACTTCTTCCTTATCATGTACTTCAAAAATTTTTTCCCTAGAGGAACAAAATCATTTTTTGTTGAAGATAGCTGTGTATAGCAGTTTGAATCTTATGCCTGCTTCTCGAGGTTTCCTGAATAATGGGATAAATTTACTTCTCTTCTGTACAATGAGCAGTCAGTCATTCTCCACAAATACTCTGCTATCCGTCACTTTTACCATTTTACCTTCTGCCACAGTTTTGTCAAAATCAATTCCTTCTCCTGGTAAGATTTTATCTTCACTATTGAAGGTCTAGGTTGTTTTCTCATAGCCAAGTTTGGAACATAGTCATGCTGTGCCCTTTCAATTAACAACTCCTGTTGTGGAATGCCAGTCCAGTTGCTTGTTTGTGCTTTCATAAAATTAATACGGTCTGTTCCTTCCAGCTTCTCGGGTACAGTAGAAAATCTCAGGTTTTCCCTACATGCTCTGTCATCTAATTTTATTATTTTCTGAAACATCTCTTCTTGTGCAGTCTCATATTCAGCCAGCCTTTTTTTCATTTCGACCTCCGAGTTTTGCAGTTTTATCACCTTATCGGAAAATCTGTTAAAAGCTTCTTTCCATTTTTTCCAGCCTTTTATTGTTTGAGTTGATATACTATCAGTGTTTCATTTACTTTAGTCAGGTCTGTGTGCAGTTGCCTTATACTTTCCTCTATGTTACTGGAAGTCATGTCTGAAGCTTGCACACCTTTTTGCTGTACAGCTACTGTACTTTTCCCAGTCAGTATTTTTAGTCACCTTTTGTAGCTGATTTTCATGCAGGTCCTCTGTATTTCTTTTTTCCTGGCATCCAGGCACTGCACTTACTAGCCAGTTACTGAAATTTACCCAGAAATCTGGGTTCACTGGCTTTTGCTGCTAGGTTTCTGTTTTCACACTGGGAGAGCTAGAATTAAGCAGTTACTCAATATGCAGCCATCTTGGACGTCCCAGAGTCAAAAATGGCTTTTGAGTGTTTGTTGGAATTCCAGTTTATGTAAGAGATCTTCCACCCAAGTTAGAGATTCCTGACACTCTGAAAAACAGTCTGTAAAAATAAGAATGTCATCTAAATATGGCAAAATGTTGGTGCCCTGTAGCCTGCAGTGAGCTATAACTGGAGCTAGGCACTTTAGGTTTTGTGTGTCTGGATGAAAGTAAGAAACACCTGAAGTCTGGATGAATAGGGATGTGATGAGCATCTTTTAAATCTAGATTTACTAGGAAACTTGAATGAGGAAGAAGAGGTAATGGGCTGTAAAGTAACATTTTGAACTTGGGCACCATCACAAACAATTTTAGGAAAGAAAGTAGGCACTGCAGACCAAGATTTATGAGCACACTTATGCAATTAAAAAGGGGGGTGAAAATAATGCCCTAAGCAAGCATTCCGAGGTGTGTACCAATTTTAAGAAGTATTTTCTTTTTTTTTATTCTAGAAAAGGTGTTGATTCCCATTTGAGATGGGGAAAATGGCCTGAATATAGAGAACTGCACTGGAAGTTATTGTTACTAAATGTCTCCCCAATTCCAAGGTTAAATTAATATATTTCTACTAATTCTATTAACAGTGTTTTACAAGTTGAATGCACTATGTATGCAAATTATATAATTGTTACTTATTACATATATATTTTGCAGATATACCAAGCACTATTTTTAATACATTTATTTTCTTTTGGCAAAAAGTGAACATAAGTAGTTTTTGAGGTGTCTGTTCCTTTGAGAATGACATACTGGTGGGCAAGTGACCGTAGGGGTTATTTAAACCAGACACAGGTAATGTCTCTAGTTCTGTAAAAGATCTCTGTGATAAATCATGATTATAACTAATTTACAGCATTACTTACTAAAAGTTTCACAAATTTACTGCTTAAGCTTATACACCATGATCATAACAGGTTTGCCTTGTTACAACTTTTGATAATCTGATAAAAACTTTTTTTGGCAAAATAGAACGCAGTCAGAACAACTAACCCATTACTGGTGGCTAGTAAGGATACAAAAAGACAATGGCCATGAAATAAAGGAGGTTGTTATACAGGGATGACCTCTTGGATTATCTGTCTGACCCTAATGAAGACTTATGGATAGTGTTCTCAAAATTAAAATCATTTAAGGAGATTTTGAAATAAAACATAAAACAAAAGAACTATTCAAATTAACTTATAAAGATCATCCACAAATAATGATGAAATACAAACTTTTAAAAGGACCCGATTTACTTAGTTTAGCATAAATTGATTAGTTTCTTATCAAAATCAGTTTAAAATGATATCTTATACAACCGTTTTTGTTTTATAAGCTGGAAAGGGGTATCTGTTTGGACAATGTAGATCAATATGTGTGTATATACTTTTAAGAAGCTATCCAAGGGCTTACACAAGTGTATAAATACTGAGCACGTGCGAGCCTGACTGCCACTTTGTAGTAAGCAGCTGAGATGTCAGCATATATGTATGTAAGCTCTGTTTAACTAGTTTGTTCATATTTTATGATGCTGCTATCCATCCCGATGTGTTTCTATGTAGTAAAGCATCTAAATGAAAACCCCAGCCTTCTTGTCATATGTGTTAGAGATGAATGAACGACATGGTGTCAGAAGTGGCATGTCTAAAGGGCATGGAGTTAAAAGAAGCATACTGAAGGGCCATGGAGTCAGAAATGGCTGGGTAAAATGATTAAAGGCGCTTGTTTAGATGTTGGTAGAATACACAAAAGTGGATCATTCCTAAAATGTGCAAACTTCGCAAAACAGGTCAGAAACGAATTTCAGGTATTAAAACTTGCCCAGCACTACTTCTTTTAGCATAATATGAAACAGAGCATACAGAATGTTTTAAATAATATTCGCATAAACCAATATGTACAATACTGATAAAAATATTCAAACTATTTAAAACGTTTGAAATACAGTCTAAATTGCATGATATGAATAAAATAAAGGGAAATGACTGCATTTTTTTGTATTAAGCAAAGCTGAGTTATCAGAAGAGAAAAACTGTTTACATGTTTGTGCAATGTTACAGTAAAGCTATTTCACAAAAGTACAGCCATTACAGGGCATATTTCACAAAGTACAGCTATTACAGAGCATATTTCGTGAAGTATTTTGAAGAGTTTATTGTGCATTTGAATGTTGTTTCAAGCTCACAGCACAGTTTGTTCGTACATAATTACAAGGGCCATATTTTCAGTGTGTTTTGTGCATACTTTGTGGGCATGGCAGACTGATTTCAAAAACCCAGTGCACTGTGTTTGACAGTAATATTGCTGAGAACTGGACAGTGTTTGAGCAGGAGTAAGAGATTTTCATACAGGCTGCATTTTCTGATAAAGATGACCGTACAAAGGCATTTATAATACTTAAATTTAGCTGGGTCAGAAGCCATAGAAAGGGAACATTCATTTGTGCATGCACCGGATATCTATACTGGAGAGGGGGAAAAAAAGTCATGCTGTTGTACAGGTTGAGTCAAGGGAAAACCCAGAGTGCTTAAAACTTAAATTTAGAGAAATGTATCACCCCAGACAAATGTTACAATGGAGAGGCATTTATTTTACCCAAGGGATCAAAAGCCTGGTGAAACTTTTGCAGCACATATAATTCACCTGAGAAATAAAGCTAAAACGTGCAGATTTGGTGACTTAAGGGATGAATTGATAAAAGACAGGGTTTACCTTTACAAAGCCGAATCACAGTGGTGCAATTGCTCATATAAGCGAATCGTAACCACGAAAATGAAAACATTGACAGTTTTAAATGTTCGAAAAAAATCAGCAAATCAAAAAGCAGATTCGGTGATCTTCGAACATTAATGTCGAAAACAAATCTAATGAAGTGTACAGCCCCCCCTCACACCCCCTACTTTAATATTCTAACTCCAAGATTGCACTACATTGGGGAAAGGGACCGTTTTCCAATCCCCACTATAGTGCAATCCACCCCAAAATGTCGAATGTGCAATAAGCGAATGTCACTGTGCATTCGAACCTTTTTCCGTTCGGAGTTTTCAAACTTTGTAAACTGCCTTTCGGACAACTGCTGTTCGCCCGTGTGCAATACGCACACATGAAGGTAAACCAAAAGGCAAACTTGTATGTGGCATAAAAGATGATGCTGTGAGAAAGATTTTGCTTTGTGACAGTGATTTAACTTTGAATAAGGCCATTGAGATTTGTCAAATATACGAGCCCACAGAAAAGCACACAAATATTCTTACGAACAGCTCTAGAAGGCACAGTGATAATGCTCATATTGACAGTATGCAGCAAGTTTATAGATAGCCTAGTACCTATCTGTATCCTAACTACTTTGGCAATATGATTGTCAAAGGAGAGATTACTATCTACCTGGGTCCCCAGATCTCTTATTACCTCTTCTGTATTAAGGGGGCTGCCACCTATGTGGTAACTCATGGGTGTTTTGTTTTTCCCAAACAGGATGACTACGCATTTTTTTGGCATTTTAGCTTGAGACAATGACTTTGACACCAGGTGTCAGTCTCAGTAAGGCCCTTTTGGAGAATATCCGTGTCAGCCGGAGAGTCAATTATGGCTCCCAGTTTGCACTCATCGGCGAACTTGGTTAGCCATAGTCCTCCTGTGTTTGCCTGAAGTATATGCCGAACAGTAGGGGGCCCAGGGCCGAGCCTTGTGGGACACCACCTGTGACTAGTTTACAGTCAGACCTGGAGCCCGCTATTCTTACCGTGCGAGTTCTGTCTGTAAGCCAGTTGGCAACCCATCTTGTGACGTAGGGGTTTATGTTCAGGCTGGTGAGTTTTTTTATAATTCCAGAGTGGAGAATGGTGTCAAAAGCCTTGGCGAGGTCAAGGTAGGCTGTGTGAACTACCTTCCCCTCATCTATGGCCTTGGAGACTGTCTTGAATAAGTCAATCAGGTTTAGTAGGCATGATCTGCCCTTAAAGCCAAACTGGGTCGGGTCAAGTGTTTGGAGGCTCCCAATGTCTTTGTTAATGAGTTCCATGATGATGAGCTCCACAGCCTTGTAGACCAGGCTAGTCAGGCTTATGGGGTGACAGTTACCAGGGTCAGTTGTGACCCCTCCTTTGTGGAGCGGAATAACCGTTGCTGTGCACCATTCTATGGGCAGGTAGCCTGTAGAGAGGCTGAGGTTGAACAGTGTGTTTAGGTGGGGGGGTTAGTTTGTTCTGTAGTTCATGCAAGACGCAGCCTGGGACACCATCATGCCCCAGTGACTCTGTGCTTTTGGAAGGGCTGTTTTCACCTGTGAGTCTGTGATTTCCGGGACACTACACTTTTCCAGTATTGTTGTGGGCCCTTTTGGGGGTGAGAGGGGGGTGAAGTTTGCACTGAATCTATCTGCCAGGATGTTGGCAATATCAGTGGGTGTAGTATATTTTGTGCTATTTTGCAATAGATCAGAGCATATCTGCAAGTTGCCACTTAGATTCTTGACATAGCTAAAGAAGGCTTTGTGGTTATCTTTGAAATCCTTGGCTATTTTTCTTTCGAAGTTAGCCTTGGAGGATTTTATGAGGGACCTTAGTTTCTTACCGATACTGATCAGGGACGTCTATCCTTCTTGGGATTTGCTTTTTTTCTGAACTAGTTTCCTCCTTCTGTTGTATAGCCTGTTTATGGCAGGGGTCCACCAGACTGGTTTCCTTCTCTTAGGGGAGTGAGTCTTGGTTTTGCTAGGGATGGCACGATCCATGCATCTTTGTAGGTGCTCACAGAGTGCATTTGTAAAGGTTCCTGCATCTTGGAAACTGTTAACCTTTAGCATGGGGGCTGTGAAACTTACCACCTCTGTCTTAAGTAAGGCGAAGTTTACTACAGAAAAGTTTTTCACTGTGGTTTCCTTGGTTGGAGGTGGTGGTGTGGTGTGGACATCCAGAGTGATTAGATTATGGTCTGATCTAACCAGTGATGGGTTGACCTCCGATGTGGAACACCTGTCACCCATGTTGGTGATGACCAGTTCCAATATGTTTTCACCTCTGGTAGGGGACTTTACCAGCTGATCCAGGGCATTTGAGTTGATAAATTCCAGGAAGCACTGGACCTGGGAGTTTGTACTCAAGTTAATGGTAGGGTAATAGAAATTGCCCAATATCAGGGTGTTCGGTAGGACCTTCATGTTTTCCAGTGTCTCCAGAAAGGCAGAGTGGTGGTCCTGGGGCATGGAGTGTGATCTGTAGCAGGCCACAATTTGCACTGCAGATTTGCCTGATGTTAGTTTCACATGGATGATCTCGGAGGTATCATGCTGCATCACTAACCTGGAGGTGTAGGTATCCTTGATGAATATGGATACACCCTCTCCTTTTGTGTTTCAGTCCATGTTATGTGGCCACAATGTGTGGTATGAGTTGTAGCCCGGTAGTGCTGGGGTGCTCTGCGGAGCCTTGAACCAGGTTTCAGTTACTGCACAGATGTCAACGTTTTCCATACTAAAGAGTGCTTTGAGCATGTGCATTTTGAGATTTAAACTCCTAGCATTGAGTAGCATAACCCTCATTTTTTTATTGGGTTTGACTTTTGAGCCTTGCCTAAAAAAGGTACTATGGCGGCAGCAAGAGCCTTGGCCATTATTTGAAAGCCTAGGGGTGACAGGTGCAAGCTGTCTCTTGCGAAGCAACAAGGCTCGTCAAGCATGTCGTCCCAGGCTGACCGACACTGGATCCCCTTTGAATGACACCAGAAGCTTAGCCAATTGTTGAAATTGATCATTTATTTCTTTATACTGTGGTATCATTCTTGGTGAGGGTAGGATGCTACTCGGGGTCAGGGTCATACCTGCCTGGGCTACACAATCAGAGAGCTCTTCCATGTCTCTTTTCATGTAGTCCAGGGAGGTACGCCTTAGGTCATTCACACCAACATGAACAATGACAGTCATATTTGTACTTGTTCTGGAGTGACCCGAGTGCTTGTTTTATGTGGCGGATTCTGGCTCCCAACAGGCAGCTAACAGTAACCTTATCCAGCCTAGTGAGTGGGACGCCAGTGTGCCTGACCATAGAGTCGCCTATTACTAGTATGTTAGGTATGTTATTTCACTTTAAGGGCTGTGATTGTGCGGCACACTGATTTTGTATTATGTGTTGTCTGGTTTGTGACGGGAGGTGCAGGTTTTGTGGGTGCCTGCTTTGGAGCTCTCTGATGCTTTTGCAGGTTTTTATTTAGAGCCTCCGAGTATGATTTTGTGTATTTATGTGTATTTTTGCCAGTGCTGGTTTAGTAGGTCTATGTGAGGCTGGAGGTGTGGTGCAAGTGTTAACCTTCTCCTCATGACTGCCTGTTCCAGTCTTGGGAGGAGAGAGCTTAGCCTCCAATTTAGCTATATAATTGCATATCTCGCATATGTTAATGTTTTGTGGTAGGAGGAGAGGGTTGTCTGTGTACATGAGGCAGTTGTAACATTGCCTCAGGATACCCAGGTTCACCAGCTGGACTGGAGAGTATACCTGAAATTGCCCTTTGGTCATGCTTGAATAATAGGGTGAGCTGCTTAGTCGCTTGGTTGGTGAAGGGTGAATAATGAGCCTTGCCCTGCAGGGCCATCAAGTGTTGGGGTATATTAGTGCTTGGTATTCGGTCTGAGCAAGTGCTGGACTATAGAATGCTTTTTAAGTACTTAGGTTGAGAGTTAGACTACTTTCAAGGGAAAAACTGAAGAAGAGACTTGGTGGAGCCAGGATAAATTTAGCCCTAGCTAACCGGCGCTGCCCGGACGTGCAAAACCATGCAAACGCGGTTTTTATAGCAGGGAAATGAAAGAGATAGAAATTAGCCCAAAATGGCCTATAAACTACTAACTTCTGGGCTGGAACCACTCCTCCTGGGACAGATGGCTGCTCAAAGCTCCCTCTCTCACAGGTGAACAGAGAAACCTCCCTCTATCCAAGTAAGGTATGGGTAACTCAGAAAATTGTAACACAGACCTGAATTCAGCACTAGCCTGAAAACTGAACTATACTAGCTTAGAAAGGTGGGAAACAAGGAAACATTTTTTTTGTTTTTTAAAAGATAAGGCAAAATCAGTACAAAAAATACACTTAAAACAGCTTTAGATGACTACAAGCAATCAGAAAAGGCTTTTAAACAAACTACCCAATTATCCAGTTAAAAGAAACAGGCCCAAGCACATGGCAGCAACAGTAACCCCTGCAGCACTCACTGGTAAACCCCAGAACTTTCTAGCAAATTCCAGGCTTGGTACAGTCTCAGTGAAGTACAAGAGTGAGTCAGCAAACTCAAAGCATGGCCCCCAACCCAGTTTCATTGCCAACTGTTGTAACTGTGTTGGAAACCAAGAATAAGAACGGGAAAAATGTTTAGCTTTTGGTCAACAATGCCACAAATGGAATAATTTCAAAAGATTTTGTAAATCAAAAGGCCCCCATTCTTTTATTAAAAGGGAAGATTTTAAGAAAGGAGTTGATCGGTTAGGCAGTGGCAATTTTGCTCTTTATGTTGATGGTGTGTCTGTACTTCATGAAACACTTTATGCAGTAGAGTTAAGGACAAAGAATGAAGTATTTTCTACTGTTCGGATGAATGGCAAACCCACAGAGCTCAAAGTTGACAAAGGTTTCAAGTGCAATGTTATGTCAACAGAAACATTTGCCAGAGTATGTACAGCAGAAAGGCTTGATTTGGCAAGGTGTGTAAAACTTGTTGCTTACGGAGGTAAATGAATTTAAACCGAAGGCTCAGTAATGCTTTCATGTTACACTGCTGGGAGAAGCTATGACTTGTTATTTTATGTGGTCAAGAGGCATGTCCAGTCATTAGGGCTCACAGACAGTTTGAAAATGGGACTGCTTTCATTTAATAAGGAAGTCCACCATGTTAGCTTGAAAGACCACTACTCTAATTTTGCCCAGTACATTTTTTCTACCTATACTGATCTTGTCCAAGACAAACTAGGCAAACTTACAGTTGTGTACTCCCTGAAGTTAGAACCAGAGGTCAATAAAGTTATCATGCCAGCACGCAAAGTTCCAATAGCCATGGACAGAGCCAAAGCAGAGTTAGATAGAATGGTGTGACAAGGCGTGATTTATCCAGTTGCAATTGCACCTGAATGGTTATCTTCCATGGTGGTATCTCACAAGAAAGTTCATATGACATCAGAATATGTATTTATCCACGAGATTTGAACAAAGCATTAAAAAGTCCTCATCATCCAATGCACACAGTTTAAGAAGTCACAGTCTTGATGCCAAATGCCACCATTTTTCAGTCCTTGATGCATAGAGTTCATTTTGGGAAATTCAGCTTGACAAAAAATTCTCATTGCTCACTACTTTCAGTACTCCATTTGGCAGGTACAGATTTTTGAGAATGCCACTTGGGATAAACTCTGCAAGTGAAGTCTTTCAGCGAGCAATGGAGCAAATGTTTTCTGGGTATCCTTGTGGTATTATAGTAGACATACTGGTAGGAGATCATAGTAAAGCATAGCATGACAGAAACCTCAGAAAAGTTCTAGAAAGGGCACATCAAGTGAATCTTAAGCTCAGCCCACACAAATGCAAGTTCTGGCTACAAGAAGTTACTTATGTTGGTAATTTATTTACCAGTACAGGCTTATGACCAGACCCTTCAAAGCAAAACAGCCATTCTCGAGATGCCAGCTCCCGACAATGTTAAAGCCCTGCAATGTTATCTTGGCATGGTTAACTACCTAGGCAAGTTTATTCCAGACTTGAGCCAACTTTCAGCACCACTCAGAGAGCCGACACGTAAAGATGTATCCTGGTCCTGGTTAGAGCAACACCAAAGAGCTTTCAATGTCCTGAAACAGAGAATTGCTAGTCCACCAACTCTCAGATACTATGACGTTCACAAACCAGTTATACTTTCCTGTGATGCTTCAAAATTTGGTCTTGGTGCAGTCATTCTACAAGAGGATCAACCTGTTGCCTCAACATCAAGAACTCTTACCCAAACTGAAATGTAGTATGCCCAGAATGAGAAAGAGATCTTGACAATTGTGTTGGCATGTTCCACGTTCATGTTTATAGTAGACCCATCCAGATCGAAATGGACCACCAACCATTAGTCACTATATGGGGAAAGCTTATGCATTCAACTCCAACCAGACTGAAATGTACAATGCCGAGACTGCAAAAGTACAATTTCAATCTTGTCTACAAGAAAGGCAAACTTCTTTATCTTGCTGATACCTCATCTGGATCACCCAGAAATACCACAGAACAGCATGAGAATGAGAACCTTGATTTTGAGTCATGGAAGCGAGAAATATTCTTACACACGCCTTGATGAGCTGAAAAATCACACAGCCACAGATTCAGTTATACAAAGGCTCAACCACTTTATCAATCATAGATGGCCATCAAAGCAATCTACCATTACCTCAAGAAATGCAACCTTATTTTCCAGACAGAGATGAGATTTTTGTCCGACAAAAGGTATCATTATGAAATGTCCGAAACTAATTGCTCCAAAGTCCTTGGAACAAGAGTACATCACTATCTTGCATCATGGTCACCCAGGAACAGAATCTACCAAAAGGGCAAGAGAACTAGTATTCTGGCCTTCTGTGTCACAAGACACAGAGAGTGCACTTTTATCTTGTTCAGTGTGCAATATTACAAAGCCACATCAACAGAAGGAACCACTCCAGCTTAACCAGATTCCGGATCTACCTTGGTCGACAATAGCCAAAGACATTTTCAAGTGGAACGGTCAACATTATCTGGGGTTAGTAGACTCTTACTCCCAGTTGGTTTGAGATTGACCTACTTCCTAACCTACAATCAAGTACTGTCATGACAGAAATGAAATGTCATTCTGCTGTTCATGGATGTCTACACAAAGTTATTTCTGACAATGGCACGCAGTTTAAACTAACAGTTCAAAAGATTTGCTGAAGAATGGGACTTTACTCATTTCACAAGTAGTCCAGATTATCCAAAGTTAAACGGTTTGGCAGAACGTGCAGTGCAACATGCAAAACAGTTATAGAAGTCAAAATGAGACAATAGTGATGTTTTTCTGAACCTCTTAAATCTCAGAAATGTTCCTTGTGATAAACATCTTAGATCAGCTGCTCAGAGACCTCTGTCGAGACAAACCAAAACCACACTACCAATCAGTAGTCAACTGTTGGCTTCTTGTATCAAGAACAGATCAGTGAAAGCCAAACTGTTTAAGAAACGCCTATCCCAGAAGTCCTACTACAATAAGACCAGAAAACTACTCAATCCATTACAAGAAGGAGAAGTGGTAAGGATGCAAACATTCAAAGGTTATGACCGGATTGGTGGTGTGAATAATATTGGTGCAGAGCAGAGACCATACATTATAGAATCAGAAGGAGCATTTTTATGTGGAATCGGAAGCATTTGAGGCCAGTGTCTTGAACCTACACCACACAGCAGATAGCCTGCGAGAGAGACTCTCTCAAAGTGAGTTGTCCAGTGTTTCAATTCCTGAGGAAGCTCCAGAGGACATTTCTGTTCTTGTGATGAATCTAGAAGTTCCTGATACGAGTTGTGCACATCAAATGGTCTCTGTTGCTAAATTCTGTCCCAACTGTTACGTTACGAGATATAGTTGAATCTCGAAACCCTGTAGCAGATATGAAGCAACTTAGACATGAACACTGTTTTGTTTCCAATGTACATAGTAATACATGTCTAGCTCTGATATTGCTTTGCATGAAGGGCAGTCTTTTTAAGAGGGTGGATGTAGATCAATGTGTGTGTATACACCTTTAAGAAGCTATCCAAGGACTTGCAAAAGTGTATAAATACTGAGCACGTGTGAGCCTGACTGCCATTTTGTAGTAAGTGAGATGAGAGTATGTATGTATTTAAGCATTGCTTGCTAACTAATTCATTCGTATTTAATGATGCTGCTATCCATCCTGATACGTTTCTATGTATTAAAGCCATTAAATGAAAATCCCAGCCTTCTTGTTATATGTGTTGGAAACGAACGAACAACAGACATGATGTAAAGAGTACAGGCTTTATACTGTTTCGTTTTATCACTGACTTTTTATGCTGCACAAAGCCAACTTGCCCCCCATCAAATTTTCTCTCTAGATTAAAAAGAAAATTACAAATTTCTTTTGTAAACAAGAGAAACCAAAGGCTAGATGGATCACAGTACTGTTACACCCACTACAAGGTGGATTGGCAGGCCCATCCCAGATTTTGAATTATGCACAATGGCAGCAAGGACTAACGTACTTTAGCTCATCAAATTTGAATTATAAGGTTACCAAAAAATATATAATGTTAAAGAAGAAAGGATGGGTAAACAAGCTATAAATAAGGTTGAATGAAAAAAAGGAGAACTGTGGGAATGCAAGGCTGATATTAGAGATTTTAAGGGGTGCTAGGTGTGCAAAGGAGGTAACAAAAACACATGGTTGGAAGAAATATTACCAATACATACAAATAAAAGTGTTGTGGACCCCTAAGGATGGACATGAACACAAACTTAAAAATACTGTCATGATTTAATAGGGTCTATATTATGCGATCGAACAGTCTCTACTTCAAACACATAATCGACACATATACAGTGAACGCTGTAAACCGCGGCCACATCCACAAATTGTTCTTCGGGAAAAAATTCACGTGGCCATAAAATAAGTGGGGCCACCCCACCCCGATGAGAGTGTGTGTGTGTGTGGGTGTGGGGGGGGGGCTGTGCCTTCCCCCAACTAAATATACCAACTCCGAGACTGTGCTACATTGAAGAAAAGGGCAACTTCTGATAACGGACAACTGAATCCCCCCCCACCCCGAGGAAAATATTTGCGGACGTGGCCATTTGCGTTTACAGCATCCGCTGTATATGTGTCGAATACTATGTGTTCAAACACTAGACTCTTCGATCACATAATATAGACCAGATTTAATATACTGGGAACAGCTGATGAATGCAGAGAAATCAGGGTTTGGACATGTCTAAAGCTAAATTAAAGGTGTGTTAAAGAGATGTATGGGCAGCTAATTACATTTCTTAAACAAATTAAACTTTACTTGACTGACTCTCATGGGTTAAAATGGCAAAAGGGAACTAGAAATGAACCCCAAGACAAAAAAAAAAAAAAAGATGTGGTTCATCATGCATATAAAGTTTTGGTGGGTATCAGGCAAGTAAAGACAAATAATTTAAGACTGGAATGGGAGGGGAGTTTAATTCCACAGATTGCAAAATAAAGATGGAGAGAGTTAGTTTCCAGCCCTAAATATTTGCTAATATATACAGAAATGTTAGATTTTCTACACTGTAAGGCTTGTTTAAATGTTTTTACATGCCTTCTAGGCTGGAAAAGATGTTTCCTTTCCTTCTATCGTTAGACATAGTATTTTTGTCCCATAATGTGTTAAATAAGAAATGGAGTGGTTGCCAGACTTCTATACCTGCCATAAAAGTGATCTGCTCCCTTACTGATACCACCTAACCTTGTCAACCACAGCTTGGTCTTACAGCTGCTTAGTTTGAGTTTCCTTAAATAAAGCATCATTATCATGGAACACTTTTCTGTGGTGCTTTATTTTACCTATCTCAGAATACGCAGTGTTATATTCTGTTACAAAATAAGTATTCTAAGTTTAGAAGTCACCAGAAGTGCCAGTACATGACTTGTATATGTCACCATTACTGTCAGTGATAGTTATTCACCTCACTGTCTGCCAATATGCTAGTGTCATTTCATTATGTCAATATCCCCCATTAATAAGCATATCAAGAACTTCAGAGGCATCTTCAAAATAATCAAAATGTATACCACACAAACCTTTTAGCACATATCAGGTTTCCAAAGAGACAGATTCAATTAAATGAACACGGTGAAAGCTATTGCCACTTATTAAATTCCTTGTGGTAATAGGCTCTTTATAATTTTGTACAAATGCTCTTACCCACCGTAGCTGTTATTGTAATATCCAAATAATCAACTTGTAGCCCAAACCTACTGTTGATGAAATCAACTGAAAAACAGTTCAGATCATCGAGGCCCCCTTTGCAAAAATATATCAAATCGTCCACATAAATAAAAAAGTGTTCAGTGTAATACTGAAAGAAGATACTATTGTAAATCAGTGTACTACCCTGGAGAACACTGTTAAATAAATTTCTCAAATTAGACAAACAAACTGGCATATAAAGGTGTAAAAGCAGGTACCTACTGCAGTACCCTTACTATGCTGACATGATGTACCATCAACTGTATTAAAAAAAAAAAAAAAACGTTATTAGTTATACAAATACAACAGTAAACCTTAAAGGGCTGTCAAGAACAAATGCCTAAAAGGCTTCTAAATCATGCTGCATTTGTATATTTATTTTATAACAGTGTAAGAAACTTCTCTGTGTTGAAGATTTTCAGTCCATGTATTTCTAGTTAATCACTGTATATTAATCTGATCAGACAATAGTAGTAGAAGTAGCGAACTTAAACCCGTCTTAAGTCAAAACAAAAAATAATGATAGTAATGCTGTACAATTATATATTTTCTAAGTATTCGAAAGTAATCCAAACAAGGCAGGCAGTCTGTTTCCAGTCGAAAATCCTTTATTAAGTACACAGACAAGCGATCCAAGTAAAACAAAAATAGAGTAATAATTTCCTCACAAGCTTTCTAAAATATATATATATATGTATATATATATATATATATATATATACATACATATATACATTATATATATATATATATATATATATATATATATATATATATATATATATATATATACATACACACACTTTTTATCAGGCATGGGAGTGGTTTATTGTGCTGTTCAATAAAGTGTTATTGGTAAACATGTTAAATTCACATTCCTTCCCCCATCAGTGTGACATTCGAGCTGGTCCTATCCTACTTAGTAGCTGTCATAATAATATATAACCCTTATAAAATTTATAATTATGTGGTACCTCAACTAGCAATTCAAAAATTATGTGGTACCTCTTATTTAACCAGATTATCAAGTCTGTGGTTGGCTGGAAATATATCAACCTTAGTTCATTTGGCAATCAAAAAATATATAGGTTCATAGGTTCATAATAGGCTATCTGCCCTAGGGCATTTATAAGCCTAGCCAGAATGTGTTTGGCTTTCGCCACCCATTTTAAATTAATTTTGCTATGCCCTTTTTTTGAGGTTAGTATACTATGCCTCTGTCTAACAGTGACACAGAAGTCATACCCGGGGTAAACCTATGATCTCCCATCCACTCATCAAGATTCCTCTTGAAGAGAGTCAATGAGGGACTCTGCCTAACCTGGACTGGGATTTTATTCCAGAGTGAAGGGAGCCTCTGGGTTATGAATCTGTCCCTCCAGCATGTCCTATTTATTTCAGTGCTGAGGTTCAAGTCTCTCGAGCGTGTAGCTCGATAGGATTTGGATTTTCTGAGGTGCAGCATGTCCATTAATTCCGGGTTGGACATGGCTTTATACGTCAGGCACAGATCGCCTCTGAACAGGCGATATGCCACTGAATATAAATATATACATACACATTTACACATTTTGCATGTAAAAATAAATTTCTATTTTCATAACCTATTGTTAACAAAGATCGCTTTCGTCCTTCTAGACTTCTTCAGGTCTGTGTACAAGAACCCTAAAAACAATCTATAAAAATATATATAATTGTATAATTAGTTAGTATTGTTATTGCACATCATTTTGAATAAAGTGGAAAAAAGAACCAGAAAAAAATAAAAAATAAGAAAAAAATGTATGTACGATGACGGAAACAAAATATACACTTAAATTACAACTGATTTAAAACAGTATTTAAAACCAAATTGGTAGAATAAAAAAATAAAATACAATTAAGTCATGTAAACGATGTGGCAATTTTCTAAGTTCCAGTGCACTTTTAATTGAACAGTAGTAGTTAGTTGATATATTTCCAGCCATGTAGTACATTGTCTTGGATAATCTACTTAATAATCTGATTAAATAAGAGCTACCACATCATTATAAATTTTATTTAAAGTACATAAGGGTTATATATTATTATGACAGCTGCTAAGTAGGGCAGGACCAGCTCAAATGTCACACTGATGGGAGAAGGGATGCGGATTTAACGTGTACCAATAACAATTTGTTTAACAGCACAATAAACCACTTCCATGCCTGATAAAAAGTATATATATATTTAGAAAGCTTGTGAGGAAATTATTACTCTATTTTTGTTTTACTTGGATCACTTGTCTGTGTACTTAATAAAGGATTTTCGACTGGAAACAAACAGACTGCCTGCCTTGCTTGGATTACTTTTGAATACTTAGTAATGCTGTACAATTATATATTTTCTATTATTATTTTTTGTTTTGTTTTGACTTGACGAGTTTAAGTTTGCTACTTCTACTACTATTGTCTGATCTGATTAATATACAGTGATCAACTAAAATATATGGACTGAAAATCTTCCACACAGAGAAGTTTCTTACACTGTTTTGCTTTTGGACCCACTACACTTTAGTGGGTTGTTTTGACACTTCGGGGATACCACAGCGATTACTTGTTTTTTGTATATTTATTTTAAAGTCAGTCCACAACATCCACCCCAAAATTACAGCTTTAATTCTCTCAGAAATAATGATCAGAGTCTCTAATGTACAACTCTTAAGTTGCTAGCAGACTGGGATAAAAATAGAGGGTTGCAATTTTCTGGGGGATTCTTCAAAACTTTACATTTTTTTTTTTTTTTTTAAAAATGAGCAACCTTAAAAGTTTCAAAAAACATTTTTTTGGAAACACTGCTTTCATCTAGAAAATTAAATTGTATCCCCTTATAATCAAGGGATACATTCAAATTTCTAATTGCCATAATTTATCACCACATAAATAGTAGTATCCAAAAGATGGCCCATACACATTTTTATAATACTGACCAATGTTCAAAATCACAAAATTACTACCTTTAGCAGCTGGTTCAATTATAATATTCTCATTCTTGCTAAGATTTTTATATTTTTCTCACTGCGCTTTATTATGAATAAAATTATCTTAATTTATACAATTAGCACATTAATCAAGCATTCAATATTAAAATTTAATAAGCAAGAAAATTAACTGCCAAATGCATCGAGGAATAAAACAGTGATGTTATTAGTATCCGACTTAGTAATTTCATTAAGTATAAAATGTACATTCATCTTGACTATTCACATCTGGAGGGGGGCATCCAAAAAAACAAGCTGTGCAAGTAAACTTTTAGTTATGTACTCACCATAACTTCAGATGTTTGGGATCCATCTCGCCTACATTCTGACTGATGGGTTCGGAGCCGATCCCTCGGCTCCGACTCGGCACGCTTATGCCAAAGAGCAAAGTCTCTTATTGGCTGAGCTTACTATATCCCAGGATGCACCACTACCAGTCCCCCAGATCTAGTTTGTCCGCATACATGCACACATGCACGCTCTGATTATATAACATCGTCAGATGAACAAGATAAAAACAGTAGAACTCAAACCGTTCAATCTCTTCTGATCTCCAAGGCAGGGGAAGGAGGGTGGGTATTAGGAATGTGGCGAGATGGATCCCAAACATCTGAAGTTATGGTGAGTACATAACTAAAAGATGTTATGTGATCCTATCTCGCCTACATTCTGACTGATGGGACAGCGCCCTAGCACCTGAATCCTGGGTGGCTCACTGGAAAACACTCCTGAGTACCGTGGAACCAAATGATGCTCGCCCTTTAGATGCCACATCCAATTTATAGTGGGAAATGAAAGTGTGCGGATTGGACCAAGTAGCCGCAGCACAAATCTCCGATATAGCGAGCTTGGAATGAAAAGCTATAGAAGTAGCCATAGCTCTGGTAGAGTGAGCTTTGATAGATGCTGTAAGTTGCTTATTCGAAGAAGAATAAGCCTGAGTTATGCAATCTCTAATCCATTTGGAGATAGTAGCTTTTGTGATGGTTTTACCCAATTTATTGTCTGAGAAGGACACAAACAACTGGTCTGACTTACGAAGTTGCTGAGTCCTGTCTAAATAGAAGCGCAATTGCCTGTGAACATCCAATTTATGGAGAGTGTATTCTGCCTCATTGGAGAATTTTGGGAAGAAAACTGGTAGCTCTAGAGACTGTTGGAGACAGAGATTAGAACAGACCTTAGGGACAAAGGATGGATTAGGCCTAAGTGATACTCTATCCTTGTGGAAAATCAAGTACGGTGGTTTAATAGACAGGGCTTGGAGCTCTGAAACTCTTCTTGCAGAAGTAATTGCAACTAAGAAGGCAGTTTTCCAAGACAGATATTTTAACTCACATGTAGCAGCCGGTTCGAAGGGGAAGATGTCAATGCACGAAGCACTAAATCTAGATCCCACGGAGGGCAGGATGAAAACTGGGGTCTTAACAGACCCGCACCTTTAATGAAAGTTTTGCATAGTCTGCTGCTCATCAATGGAGGATCCATGGACTCGTGAAATTTAGAGATAGCCGCTAGTTGGACTTTAATAGTAGAGACAGAAGATCCTTGATTAAACAGGGATGTTAAGAATTTCAAAACCTCTGGGATAGGAGCAGTGATAGGGTCTAAGCCCTGAGTTGAGCCCAGATAGCAAACCTCTTCCACTTACTGAGGTACAATTTCTTAGTGGTGGGTTTGTGGGCAAGATAAAATGTGAATAACTTCCGGTCTAATGTGTGACTTCTGACTAAAGTCGGAAGTGGAGGAACCAAGCTGTCAACTTCAAGGAGTGAAGGGACTGGTGCTGTTGTCCTGACTGATGAATTAACAGGTCCGGAATTAGGTCTAAAGTCCACGGATCGTCCACATGTTTCTTCAGGTAAGGAAACCATACCTGACGAAGCCAGTATGGGGCAATCAGTATCATTGGACCCCAATTGAGAAGCTTTTTGAATGACTTTGGAGAGAAGTGGAATCGGAGGAAAAGCATAAAGTAGCCCTGTTGGCCAGGGTTGTGCTAGAGCATCCATAGCTGGTACTCCCTGATGTGGAGTCAAGGAGAAGAACCTTTGCACTTGGTGTTTAGTGGAGTTGCAAATAGGTCGCAGCACGGTGTCCCCCATCTCCGGAAAACCTGATCTGCTACTGTTTTGTTTAAGGACCACTCGTGAGGAGAGAGAATTGTCCTGCTTAATCTGTCTGCCAGTATATTCGATTTCCCGGAATGTGGGTCGCTACCAAGAAACGGCTGGTAGCTACTGCCCATTCCCACACCCTCATGGCCTCTCTGCAAAGCGGGTAAGATCTGGTCCCTCCTTGCTTGTTTAGGTACCAGACCACCGACATGTTGTCTGTGTGGATGGCGATTATGCCCTGAGGGAGAAACCTGTGTAAGGCCTGTAGGGATAGAAGTACCGCCCTCATCTCCAATACATTGATGTGGAGAAGAGTTTCGTCTGGAAGCCAGGATCCCTGAACTAACCTGCCCAGACAATGCCCCCCCCCACCCTGTCTGGGAGGCATCTGTCGTCAGGGTGACCACTGGAGAGGGAATAACAAAAGGACTTCCTAGATTTAGATTGGATGTCTGAAGCCACCAGCGAAGGTCCCGTTTGCATGTTTCTGTAATCATGATGGGATGATTGAGGGGAAGGTCCTGAAAGGACCATTGAGTTGACAATAGCCACTGAAGAATCCTCATGTGCAATCTTGCCAGAGGAACTAAAAGAACCGTGGCAGACATTGAACCTAAAACTTGTAGAACCATCCTGGCTGGGGCTTTGGATCTTGAAATCAGAGCTTGAACTTGGCCCTGTAAAGTTTGGATCCTTTCGGCAGGAAGAAAACAGCATCAATTTTGAGTCTATCTCTGCTCCTATGAACCTTATGCTGAGAGGGCAGCAAGACAGACTTTGACCAATTGAATGTAATCCCCAGGGTAGCACCCAGGAGATGGTGGCTTTGAGGTTGTCCATTAGTAGATGCCTGGTGGTGGCAGTCAGGAGCCAGTCGTCCAGATAGGGAAACACTTGGAATCCAAGACTTCTCAGGTGAGCCGTCACTACTGCCAAACACTTGGTGAACACCCTGGGGGCTGTGGTGAGACCAAAGGGCAGTGCACAAAATTGGTAATGACTGACTCCCAGGCTGAAGCGCAGATACCTCCTGGACGCCTGATGTATCGGTATGTGATAATAGGCGTCCTTGAGGTCTATGGAGCACACCCAAACATCCTTCTCCAACAATGGGAGAATGGATTGTAACGTGACCATTCGGAATTTGGATTTCGTGACGGATTGGTTCAGTCTGCTGAGATCCAATATTGGTCTCAGGTCCCCTGTCTTTTTTGGCACTAAAAAGAACCTGGAGTAATTTCTGGATCCAATCTGGTCTGTGGGGACCGGTTGGATGACTCCTTTTTCTAGCAGCTTTAAAGCTTCTGCGGCTGCAATTTCCCTTTGACTGGGTGGTGGGTCCGGGATTTTTTTGGACGGTGGGGGTGAGTATGTGAACGGGATGGTGTAACCTCCGGCAATGATCCGAAGCACCCATCTGTCCTGAGTGATTGACTCCCAGGCTTTTAGGTGCTTGGCAAAACGACACCCGACTGGCTCCGGAGCAGCACAGCCGGGCAATCCCTCATGATGTGTGGGAGGCTGAAGAGCCACGAAAGGACTCGCGGTCTCCAGAATTGCGGGGCCCTCTGCCGCCTCTGGGACGGCATCTCCCAGAAAAATTTCCCCGTCCTCTGCCTCTGGAAGGGGAAGCTTCCTGCTGTTGGGGGAAAAACTTACGTGATTTACGGAACCACATCTTCCCCCCTCCTTTAGCCTTGGGATAAGGCCGAAAGGGAGTGGAATAACGGGCACCTACGGCAGATAAAGTTTTTCCCTCTTGCTCACAGAGGGTAAGGGTGTCTTTAACCTTAGGTCCAAACAAAGAGGACCCATCAAAGGGAGCGTCGGCGAAGGAAGATTTGAAGGCCTCCGCAAACTGACACAAGCGGAGCCAGGCTTGTCTCCGTAGAGCCACGCCTGTGCCTGCCGCTCTACCCGCCCCTTCGGCCGCATAGGAAATGAGCCTCATGGACGAGTTAGAAATTGACGTAAGGATAGCCAACTGAGAGCTAACCGACTGGGCTAGCTGCTCAGGTAGGTTACCCGAGAGGGAATCTGACAGCTCCTTGACCAGATCCCTCTGAAGCCTGGTAAAATGTGCCAAATAATTCAGAGACCTTAAAGTAAAGGCCGCTGAAGTCAGGGTGCGCTTCCGTACCTGTCCATGCTCCTAGACTCCTTATTAGGAGGATGGACGGACGTTGAAGCCTCTGCCACGTCCTGTTGTGTAGCAGATGCCACCACCATGGCATCTACAGCCACGCCTTTAGTGAGGAACTCCTTCTTGGGTGGGGCAGACAAAAATTTATTAGGACGAGAAGGGACTGGTTCCACGGTATCTGGATGTTCCCACGCCCGACAAACCAAATCCAGAAGCTCGTCCAAGGGCGGAGACACCCAGGAGGCGGAGGGCTGAGCCCCAAAGGCCTTGAGGAGCACTGACTCATCAGCAGAGGGGGGTTTGGATATCCAGCCGCCTCGTTGTTTGAGGATCTCTAAGATGTCTGCAAATGAGACATCATCCGAGGACGACTGGGGACCCCTAAGCATCAGCAAGAACAGTGATCGATGTAATAGACTCGGGGGAGTCCACGTGCTTCCTCTTGCACGATCTCTTCCTTGGGGGTTCCTCCGAAGACAACTCCGAAGAACCCTCAGGAGGAGGGGAACCCCCAATGGGGGTAACCTCAGGCCCAGGGGCTCCGCTGCCTACGGACAGGGGAACTGCCAAAGACCCAGTCTCCACGCCCAGGGAAGGTGCCGGTAAAGCCGGAGAGATGGCCGAAGAAGACTTGGCCAAGGCACTCCTCATAGCTCTGAAAGCCGGACCCCCAGAATCCTGGGAGTGTCCGGTTCCTGGAGCCATGATAGCCGACGGAAGTCCCGCAGAAGCACCGAGAGGGAGGCTCGGAACCGAAAGCATAGGTCCCAAACATCACCCCGGGTCCAGCCGAAGAAGTCCGTGTACCAAACTCGGACCCGAAGGCCCGGGTTCGAGTAAGGGTCGGAGCCGACCCTAAGATCTCCACCGGCTCCAACAGCACCTGCTCCGACGGAGCCGAAGCGGTCGGAGGAGGAATAGCAATGGGATGGGCCTGGGCTATCGGCTCCGAAGCCAACTGGGTCGGAGCCGAAACAAATTTTTGGAAGACTGGGGACTGGAACAGTCTTTGGAGCACCCTGTCTATATCTGAATCCGACATCCTCGAAGACCGAGAGGATACTGAACGGGTTCGAGATGGCCTTTCCAACGGCCCCAAGGGGCTAGGGGACCGGCACCGAGGCGACCCGATGACTATCGGCGCCGAAGGAATACCCACACTAGATTCCATCGGTGCCGAGGTGGACTTCGGCGCCGAGGAGGAAGTGTCTGAGCGGGCAACCCTTGTTGGGTCCGAGGCCAGTGGGGCCGCGAAGGTGACCGCCTCGATGCCCCAGCCATCGGCTCCGAAACCAGAGGAGTCGAGACTGGTGGCATCGAGGCAGACCGTTCCGCCCTCGGCTCCGAAGTCCTTGGAGCCGAAGGAGAAGCCTGCCTATGTCTTTTGGCGGTCGGATCCGACGGACTGGTCGGAGCAGACGCCCTTTTCTTTTTAGTAGGAGAAAGAGAGGATGCCAAGGCTTCTTCAAAGGAAGGTTTTATTAACCCTTTAAGAATCAGTTTATTTTTCCTCTCCTGGAGGACCCTTGAGGAAAAAGCGTGACACACACTGCATGACTCCTGTAAGTGTTTTGCACCCAAACAATACACACAGAGCGAGTGATCGTCTGTGATAGACATTTTGAAATTGCATTTGGTGCATTTTTTAAAGCCCGAAGGCCTAGGATTTTGAGACATTATGGCAAAAAAATCAGTAACCTTGACAGAAAAATACACCTACTTTCTGTTACTGACACTACCTACTACAGTTATCGCTTAGGTAAAGAAAGCATCACAAAATACTAAGGGTACTTTGAAACCCTGTAAGGTTTTAGGAGGGTTGAAAGACCGGGAAGGCCCTAAGATGAAGGAGGCCTAAACCAAACTCAACCCAATCACACAACAAAGTCTTTTCACAAACTCCAAACACACACAAAAGTGAAGAATAGCCGTTAAAACAGCTTTTTATGACAAGAACAGCAAAATTCTGACAGAAAAAAGTTAGTAAATTTACTACTCAGCTCAGCCAGCTCGAGACCACGTCTTCGCAGATTAGCGGCAAACGAGATCTGGGGGACTGGTAGTGGTGCATCCTGGGATATAGTAAGCTCAGCCAATAAGAGACTTCGCTCTTTGGCATAAGCGTGCCGAGTCGGAGCCGAGGGATCGGCTCCGAACCCATCAGTCAGAATGTAGGCGAGATAGGATCACATAACATCTGTGCATTAAATCCAATTTACTGCAAAAGTTAAAGCACTCCATTTTGGCCTTGTATACCTGCAGCACTACTGCTGGTACAAACTCGCCTGAAATAATTCATAAATGGTTGCACTAATTTATACAACTTTACTATAGTAAAAATGACTCTGCTGCCAAGATATCCTTCCTTCAAACTTCTCTTGCCCACAGGGATAACTGGTTAACCATTGGCATAAACACACTGTGATGGTGTCCACACATTCTGTTATTCTTCATCATCATTTCCAGCATATACACCAAGACTGCTGGCTTAGGTCTCCCAATACATGGATTAACTCAGAAGCAGCACTCTTAAAACATTATTTTACAGGAATGACACACTGCACAATATACATGGAAACGGCTACATGCTCGGCAAGCACATCACATGATTCGTGTTTACAACCAAAATTCTGATTCTTCCAGCCAAAGTTCTTATGCAAGCTGCCACAAAAATCCAGGTCTAAGATGCATAGTAACAATAATAACCAAAAACACAAGCACAACAGTATAGCTCAAATGCTTACTAGTCACATAGCTACAGTCTCCTTTGGACTATTATACATATACCCAATAACAGACAAACTCCATTACTTAAAACTGACTAAACTTTAAACAGACATCCTAAAAATATTCAGACTTCATGTTCCATACAAAACAGCTTTATCATCCTGTTAAAAACATTCATGGAGGTTTTAACAAGAATAGTTACTTATACCAGGTGAATTAACTATTCCAAACTATTTCTGTCAGCAAGTGCTCTTTGCTGGAGATATCCCAAACAATTAAATAGCAGTTTGAAGGGTATTTGCCTTTTAAACTGCCATACAAGCCTGAAGTCCACTATCAATGCATGCAAAGGAGTACAAGACCATGATCTCTCCTTGGTGATACAGTAAGAATCTTCCAAGTGCAGGGAAGTGGCATCAGAATGCATTTAATTCCAAGCTCATTATTACAAATTACAAAATGTATTAAAAACACATTTTCCTTAATAATACATGTAATTCTGCACTTTTACTACATTTACTAAAATAGGGATGGAAACGGTCTTCTACTGCACTTGGAAATATTTTCACACACTGCAAATTAGCATAAATAAGGACATCAGAGACAAGTATTCCACGGTGGTACATCGGTAGCGTTGTTACCTCACAGCAAGAGGTTCTCCCGTTCGATTCTCGGCTTGGCTTGGGAGTGCCTTCTGTGTGGAGTCTGTATGTCCTCCCCGCAGTTGGGTAGCGTTCGAAAGACATGCGTAAGCAAATGGGCGTGCCTTCGTTGAAGGTTGGGCGTCGAGCTGGCACCTCGGCGTTTCGTAAAAAAATCTACTGCCAATCATTAGCGGACCGGAGTTCCGATGTGGCGACCCCTAACCGGTAAAAAGCCAAAAGACAAACAAACAAACAAACAAGGACATCAGAGACACATTTAATATAAGATGTCAATCTATCAAAAGGCAATGCACCGATGTTTCACCACAATTTCAATCTGTATCCTCTACAGATTTTTTGTTTGAAAAACAAAATGGCACACACTTAGAATTACCTCCTCTCTTCCAGCTTTGTCTTCCATTTTTCAGGATCATCTATTCTAAGAACACCAACAATTTCATCTACAAGTGGCTGATACTCAAAGATGATTCTGCGGAATCCATGCAGGAAAGGCATGCTGATGAAGTGCTTCTCAGTTCAACTGAATTAGTTTAGCTTAACATGCCAGGATGTGATAACCTGCAACAGAACAAAAACATGTACATCATCCTTAATTTTTAAGGTATTAAGAAGAAAAAATCCCTTAAGTTATTTTTCCCCCCTTCAAATACAGTGATACATATTTTTATTTTAGAATTAGATTAGAAATATACTGTTTGTAACGATTTTAAAATTCTGCCCTTTATTTCACAAACACCCAGCACTCAAATTCAAGCACATATTAATCTGTAAACTAGCTGCAACCACATATATACTACTACGACTCCACCCATATCTCAAGGAGTCTTGCGCTACTCTTCAACTTATGCTTACCTCCACCACCTGTTGCTAGGCACCAGTCTCAGTTTCCAGCTGCATGACTGTACGGAGCAGAAACAGAATTACAAACAAAAAATGGCATCAGCATGGCCAGACAGTGCATAGGGACAACTCCAAATTGCATCGCTTGCAAAGTACTATAACTGCCACAGGTGATGGAGGGCCAGACAGGAATGCTTGATTGACCAACTAAAAAAAAAAAAAAAAAAAAAAGAACCTCCTCCCTTAAACACGAAAGCTGGTTTTCAATCTATATCCAGGTCCCATCACCTATCAATGTTTATTATTCAGCCTATTACCGTCTTACTGGAGAGCATTGATTTGGTGATGGGGAAGCAGTCATATTCTACTAGGAATCATCGTGCATGTTGAAAACAAGCCATATCACCCCCCCAACACGCACACACAGACACGACAGCATGCATTTGGCTGTTCAGTCCTCTTACCCACTACATGTTCCTCTAAGACAAGGATAGCAATCTTTCTTGGTTGTGAAAAAGGTGGGGGATCTTGACACCATCTGGAAGACAATGTTTCCGGTTTAGACTAGGGGATTCCCAACTGGCAGAACAATGGGAACAGGACTGGGAGGGGGCTTCACAACAAATATCCACTGTAGGTTGAACTTATTAAGTACAAGTATTCTAGCACCACCAATGTCATGCCATTCCACACATTTTCAGGGGAGTGATGCACCACACTGTGAGCCTTCTAGTAGTAGGAGAGAATACAAACGTATGATGGGCATTCACTGGGGCTACCAGTCACCCAAGGTCAGCAGGGGAGAAGAAAAGATCGTAGTACTGTGAAGTACTCATCATAACAATGCCGCTTTAATATACAAGCCTTGGTATAGTACTCTTTGGACTTCTGCATTAGGACAGCTTGGTGAGTTTTTTTTTTTTTTTAAATTCCCAGTCCACTAGACTTCACCCACTATTCCATCCATGGTCCCCTGTGTTAAGATAACCGCAAAGTTCCTTCCTGATATGCAACATGAAACTCACCCCAAATGAGACATGAATAGATTTAATACAGCAAAATAATAAAGTGGCACCAGATGGAGGAAGGAATTTGTCTCATGGCCAAAGCTTAGTTCACGAAGCTGCATCATCACGATGAGCACCTCACATAACTGTTGCATCTCCCTTTTATATACTTTGGCTAAAGGAACTTAGAGTCCAGCTGAGCCACTGCTTCTCATTGTGTGTATTTATTTGTTTACATTTATGCATCCAATGCTGCTGCAGACACAAGAGTAGATAAATTACTGTCAAACATTTAGATGTAGTCTGTCAGACCATGGTTGTTCTGGGGAGTGAGAGGAGAGGTGAAGCAGTAGACAGTATGAGAAAGCAAAGGATAATCACTTGAGCTTTGTTAAGCGATCATCAATATGCTTTGTTAACAGAGGCAATGCTTGTTTCTGAGAGCAACAAGTTGAAATACATTACTGTTACAATTTTACGTTAAATAACAATAAAACAACACAGGTATACACAAAGTGGCTTTGTTTGGAGAGGCAAGCTGTTGTGTATGAAAAAGTCAGGGACACTATATTTATTTGATCATTCCTAAATGAACATGTATATGTCTTGTTGGGGGGAGGGGGGCAGTGCATACATCTGACAAGTTGAAATACATACCTGCAACAACTCAACTTCACTGTAATAACAGTCAAACGTTACAGGTGTACACATTCGAAAAGCATTTATCTCTAGGGTGTGGGTAGACAGACTAAGTGTAAAGGCAAAAACATTGTATGTGCTTCATCATTATTGATGAACATCCATATGGCTTGCAGGAAAGGCATTGAATGTGTAAGTGCAATAAAAGATAAACTTTAAGAAATGGCAAAAATAACACAGTTTATCTGACATCAGTGACATGCAAAGAAAATATCTGTATTTAGGGAGTGGGAGGGCAGGCAGTGTGAAGCAAAAGGGATGCCACTGAGACAAGGTCATTGCACATGCCCAGTGGATGAGGAGGGGAGGCAAGATGCATGTGGTGGCATTAGATATGACATTTACTTGATCATTATTAACTAACTGTCATTCTGTCTCATTGGTGGAGGGGTGGTGCATGTGTGTGACAGTGTGTTGAAATACTATACTATGGCAATTATTTATTTTACTTTGACCCCACTCCAACATCTGAGTTTGGGGGAAGACAGTCTGTCTACAAAAGTGATCAATCTGTGCAGTTTCTTAATCAAAGTTGAACATCTGCTTATGTACCTTGCCAGGGACAGGCTGTGTGTGTGTGCGTGTGTATGAGAGAAAGAGATTTATCTGGAGACTATCTGACTTTATCAAAGGAGGAGCACTCTATAACCTTACCAAGAGAGACATTCTGCTGAGGTATTTTGTGTCCAGAAGGAGTCATAACTAGTTTTTGTGATATTTGAGGAAAGCAATGAAAACACAGCACATGTAGTTCAATAATCAAGAATAATTTTAACAGCATCCAAATTGCAAGGTTTTCTAGATTAAGTTCACAACAAACACCATTTTTTTCTTTTCCCTGCTGAGGCAAAAATACACTGTGTAAAACCAAATGCACACATTGTGCTTTTACTCACATAAACCAAAACATATAAAACTAAAATTGCAATTTGACCCTGAAAGTTTTACCAGCCAACTACCTGAAATGCTCATATAGAAAAATGAAATAAATAATACCAAAAACTATAAAATAACACTTGCTTTTTCCATATCTCTGCACCTAAAAGCACAATCTGAGTAGAGTTTATAGCTGAATATCCAAAACTGCACGCACAACTTGAGTCCAGTTTATACTGAATATCCAAAACCACTCTCCAAAAAGTGTTTCTAAAAATATACGTCAGCTGTTTTAGAAATATAATCCTATATCGATAGGTACCACCAAAGTTCGGGTTTCTATCAGAACGACGAAACGGCAAAACAGCGAACATGCTTAGATCGAACCAAACTGATCAAAGCTGCAGAACCTCAAATGGCCACAAAAGCAATTTTTCCCAGTGAAAAAAAAGTGCTGGGTCATTGTCAGGGCTTTGCCGTTTCCTCCAATGCAGTGTGATCTCGGAGTTGGCATATTTAAGTGGGGGGTGAAGCCTTTGTGTTTAGATTTGTTTTTTTTTTTTTTTTGTTTTTTGTTGGCTCAGTGATTTTCTTCCTAGGGGGAAAAAATTCAGTTGTGGCCATTCGAGGTTTAGCAGGTTCAGTCATTTTGGCTTGATCTAAGCGCGTTCGCTAATTTGCGGTTTCGTCTTTCTAATATAGACCCCGATGTTCTACAAGGCCATTACAATGTTCCAGGATGCTACAGCATACAATATATGACCGTTTCCATTTTTGGGCATGTGAGTTCTGCTCAGGGTGAAGAAGGTCCAGAATATACGTAAACTAAAATATCACTGCAACAGAATTAAAATTTGTACATGTATTTGTTCAGAAAAATTTACACTAGTGCAAAATAAAGGATTTTACAGTGTCAGCACTGCACACTACATTATACTCACTTTCAAATGGGCATGGATTAGACTTCTACTTAACTGAGGGGAAGAAAAACGTACCCAATATTACATCTGGTTTTCTTGCATCTATTTTTTGAATGGTTAGTAATGAATGATCTCATGTGATATCATTCTGTATAATGTTTTGTGGCTCATACTTCCAATGCTTCTCAGCTACTTCATTATTTCAATTTTTGCACAATCTGCAATGCAGCAGTCTTGCTACGTTATTATGCCTTTCAGTATACAGGCACTCTGCCATTAATGCATCACACCCAGCAACAAAATGTGTGACTGCTTACAGTTCTGTTTTACAGAACCTTCATTTGTCTGTTTTTCTCATATGTTCAGTGGACTTTGTAAACCAATGTGTACACAGTCCAGTCTTAGGCAGCCAATATTAACTTTTCATCTTTTTGTTTAAATTCACCTCTCCTTAACCATTCCTGCATTAGACCCCAATCGACATGAGGTTGTTCCAGGAGTTTTCTGCACTTGCAACTATATTTATGCCTTTTCCACATTTCTTGTTTTCTCATTTGATCTTTCTTATAGATTCAGATTGTCAATAGGCTAATGACCCAGGGGGCCTGTCTACGCCTAACCAAGTTTTTCTAAACTAATGATGATGTCCTCTACCCCAATAGGACATTCAGAGCCAGACATATATAAGGCACCTCTGTCCATAAAGGACATAGGTGCCAGGCCCAATGTAAATTTCCTGTTCCTCATCCACTGGTTTAAGTTACACAAACTGGGTAATAGACAAACTCAGCTTCACATGGACGGGAAGCCTGTTCCATAGGAGTAGCATTCTCTGGGACACATAGCTGTTTCTCCAGCATGTTCTGTTTATGTCACAGACAAAATTCAGGTCCATAGACATTGTATTTCTGTACTCTGACTTACACATATGTAGGAAATTCATAAGACTGGGGTTTGCGGATGCCTTGTAAGCCAGGCATAGATCACCCCTCAGCAATCTAAAGGGGACTGAGTAAAGGGAAAAGGATTTAAGGCGCTCTGCATAAGGCAGGTTTGTTGCACCTTCTTTTTGCAAGGAACCTCTGAGGTTGCTCTACTTGCTTCATATGCCTGGTATATACCAAAGGGAGAACTGCACTCTGGTCTGATAAGGGCAGAGTACAGATACATGACCTCTTTGGACCTAGATGCCATGCTCTTATTTATACGTTGCACAACATAAAAGAATTTCAACACTGTGGTCACATGATGGTCGAAAGTAAAGCTACTGTCTATGTGCGTACCCAGATCACTGACCACTGCGTCAACTCTTAGGGGTGCATTATCGACTTGGTAATTAGCTGGGATGTTTGACTTCCCAAAGTCATATTCTTTCTTTCTGTTTTCTGACACATTCAGCTGATGCTTAATTTTTGTCTACTTCTGGTTTCATTTCCATTCCCACTTGTCATGAATATGCATCTGCTAAACTAAGCAGGGAGGTCACCTTAAACACGTTTGCCTCACGTTTTAAAACTTTCACTTTGTTTTGATCTAGTGAAGACAGCGGGTATGTATGCAGTACTATGACTGAAGATCTATACATGTAATCTAGTTTGAGGAGGCTCATACCTCCTTCAGAACAAGGAATATAATCTTGGTACACACTGATTTTTTATATATATCATACGATAATCACAAAGCACTTTTCTTGTTTTTCTGTCAAACTGATCCAATACCTGTTAGAGACAGTCATTCGCCCCAAAACTGTAAATTAGGACAGGAAGATCAAATTGGTTTATAGCTTGGACTTTGCTCCGAGATGTCAAGGCTGTTTTCAGTACTAATTACAGCCTTCTAAAATATTCCTTACAGAGTTTTGTTAGCATTTGTTTATGCTTTATTGTTGACTATTCAATTCCCAAATATTTACACACTCCCACTTGTACAAGTTCCTTTATATCACATTACTGTCCCATACTGATACTTTCTTGGCGCTGCAGCTTTCTTGCTCTAAATTTTGCGTTTGCACATTTATCAAGAACAAATGATACTTTTAATATCATCTGAGAAAATTTTGACCACTTGCAGTTGTGCTTTCAGCTCCTAGTCTGAGAAAATTTTGACCACTTGCAGTTGTGCTTTCAGCTCCTCGTCTGATGAACTATACAGTTTAAAATCATCCACAAAAAGAAGATGAGAAATCTTTACACTTTGTCATTTTGTGGTGGCCAAATTGTAGCCATGACCTAATCTGTTAAGTAGCTAGCTTAATGGGTTAAGGGAAAGACAAAAGTACAGCAGTGACAAAGAGTAACCCTGGAATATCCCCGGGATAATAATTTTCCTTTATCATGGCTTAGCTGCAAAGTGTTTTTGACACCGTTTCATGGTTACCATAATGCAATCAATCAATATAGGTTGTATCTTATACATCTGTAAGCACGCCTTTAACCTGGAATGTGGGATGCTGTCAAATGCTTTTTTTGTAACTTATTCATGCCATCTTAAATTGAAGCAACGGCTGCCCAGCAGGCTCATCCTGTAGGAGGGATGGAAACACAGGGCTGCTGCAGTGTCTGCAAACCAAGCACAGGTTTGCAGGCTCCAACAGCAGCAAGGTGCAGGGATGCTGACATTTTGTTAGCAAGTCACCATATGGCTACCGTCACGGCATGTGGAAAGGAGTATATAGAGGAAAGGTAGTGTTAAGCCTTAATAGTGACACCAGCACTAATGTTAGCCAAGACAGCATGTATATAAGACTGAAAAGGAATCCTTCCCCTCACAGTCTGACATGTGGGATGTCTTCCGATACCCATGGTGCAACAGGAAAGTTTCCTGCCCTGGGGACAATTGGGGTCTCTTATTAAATGTAAATGTCGGGGGGAGTGAAGTCAGACCTACAGGTCATTGGTACAAGGACTTCACACAGTGAAGGAGAGAACCATGGCAAAATAGCAACAGTAGAGTCTAGTTGGAGGATCAAAGCACCCTTCAGGGCTGCATGGATCACAACTGTCCAAAGGTTGCTCTTCCTACTCTCATCCATTCTATCCAAAAGTGAGGTGCCCATGAGATCAACTTCCAGTAGAGACAGGCCCACTCCCTACTGGTGATGTGAGTTGTTAATCAGATGGCAGCAAAGGAGGCGAAAGATGGGAAGCTTGGGACAAAAGGCTTGAAGGTAGACTGGCACAAGAGGCATAAAACACATTAAAAACAAGTCTGGAACAGTGAGGATATTACTGTAGTTACAAAACCTTTTTAGCACCTAAAATGCTATTTTTTTCTTGTGTAATGCTTAAATTTGTATCATAATTTAGAAAAAAACTTTTTAAATATTTTGAGATAAGCTGGCACTGCTGCATCACTGCACTGTGGTATCCAGTTCAGTTCTTGGAAAGGGTGCCCTCTGCAAGAGGTCGGCATATCCTAGCAGTGTCTACATGGGCTTTGTCTGGGTGCTCCCCTTTGATCCCAAAAGTTATTGTAGGGATGCACGTGTGTGTGTGTGTGTGTGTGTGTGTGTGTGTGTGTGTGTGTGTGTATTTGCATATGCATCCTGTATGGCACCCCATTCAGGATCACTTCCACTGCCTTGTGGTCTTTAAGCACTGACGGACTCCCATTTCTGCCACAACTCTGAAGCGGATTAAATTAGTTAATGAAGAAATGAGTGACAACATATGTACCTACAGCCTTCAATACAAAACACAACTGGCATCCTAAAACAATACGAGATACAAATATGTCCACATTGTACTAAAAAGCCTATAGGATTTATGCATATGCAAAAAAACAACTTTTACAGGCCACATCTAATGCATCTGCTGCAAATGGCACGTACTAGTAATTATTTCAAGAATTTAACCCCAGCTGGTAAAAGTTTTCTAAGAGAGGGTGGAGTTACACAATTAAAATGACTCACACAGTCTACAGTACATAAAACAGAAACTAAATGTTGTTACCAACAGGGATGTATATACACATACACACAAGAAGCAGAGTTAGAACTCATGGGCTGCACCTCCTCCCACCTTAGAAGTTTAGCTGGGGAGACTGACTAGGTAATACTATGCAGTCTTTCTACTCTGCTTCAGTTCAGTGAGGAACACCAAACTTATGTAAATACAGGACACCTTTACTTCCTAATGTCATATTTATGTTAATTCACATCTGCAATTCCACTCTCACAGTTTCAGTTTCCTCAGGCACTCAGAGTAGCATCTCTGAAGAACTACTGGACTTGACACAGTGGTCAGAGATAAATTCTTTTTGAGACAGAGAGTCCCCCATATGGGGCTCTTTAGCACTGCAAAACAAATCTACCAGACTTGGAAAAGAATATGGTCATTTATCCGTCTTTCAATACAACACTGATAGCATTCATACCCTAGAGGGATAAACTACTATCCATCCTTCTGAGGGGAAAAGAATTGGGCATCCATCCTTTATGAAGTATGGAATTACTTTTCTGACATCTCATTCAAAGTTCAGTTAGCTTACAGAGAGTGTTTGTATCTTGAAACTGCATCCATCGATCAGCCTTGACATCGAACCAATATCTTGAAAATTCCAACAGTGAACAAGCAAGAATCTTGAAACTGAATACACTGACTCCCGTAGTTTGATGTATTCGACATAGTAGGATGTGACGTTAGTCACCCAAGCTATGCACGGCAATGTACCATGACACTCTAGAGTCAATGATACATCACTTTTAATATTTTGCAGAGGGGCAAGCCCCCCTGCACCTCACACTCCCTGTAAATTATATATACAAACTCAGAGATCACACTACAGTGAGGAAATGGGTTAATTCCCTGTTCCTCACTGAACCGCAATCTCCAAAATTCCAAACTCAAATACTCAAACTACATTACCCATGCGATGTAGTATAGTCGATGTAGTTGGATTTGCAAAACTGCAAGTCGACAATGTCACTCTCAATCAACTGCAGTTCGCAAATCTAACTGCAAACCTTATATATATATATATATATATATATATATATATATATATATATACACACACATATATATATATATATATATATATATACACACACACACACACACATACATACACTCTATATATACAGACACAGACACACAGTTGCAGACACGCACACACAGACAGATCACACGTACGCATGAAACCTTTCTGTATGTCAGGTAAAAGGCAGCTGCCACACATCAGCGTTACAACCACATACTAACATATAATATGTAGCACTGGCTAATACCTCATATACGTTTAAAAATTGCTTCTTCTGTAGTCTTTATATATCATCATGTTAGATTTATGTTCAAGTGAGATCTTAAAGTTCTAATTCAGGAACAACTCTTTACACTGAATTAGAGAATGCATGACTCCAGTTTAAGGAACTGAAAAGGAAACGGTCTGTTTTATAGTGCAAGGCATTGTGATCGGGGTTCACAACCTTTACAATTGAACCACACAGAGATACATGTTAGCAAATGAAATAAATCTGTCCTTTGTGAGCACCATTACAACAGTGCCATTTTGTATATTTCCTCAAGTCCTCCTTCATACTCGACAGGTTAAATTTATTTATTTATTTTACATTTGTTGACCGTAAAAGTCCGACTGGATGCATGTCCATTTTCAGCGGAGGCCCGGGGAGAAAAGCTCCACAGTTAAATTTTAAGCAAAATATAAGGTGTATACAGAAGCATTCAAATTTACATAGTACCAAACTAAACACCAACTAATAACATAGCATTGAAGCTTAAGATTTAACATATTTATATAGACTGAACACATATTTTACAGTTTTAGGTTGAGGCATTACATAATGGTGAACACTGTTAGTAGGAGTTGCATTTTTTCCTTTATACAGTTGACTTGTGAGCAAGTTGGCCACAGTAGGAAGTATAGCAACAAAGAGGAAAGATTAGACATAGTAGGGAGTACACTAGCAGGAGAAGAGACGGAGATGGGAAATTGGAAGGAAGGAGTAAGTAGCTTAAGTACAGATAAGAGTAGAGGTGTAAAGAGAAAGGCGTAGTGGATAGACAACAGAGTGTCCTAGCAATGACATATGGGTATTGACTAAGGGGTCAGAATTAGAGGTGGAACTGGAAGGAAGCTAGAGAAGTTGCATTCTTTTGATAATGAAGCTGAAGTCAGAGGGCAACAGTAAGGGGAGAGGGTGGGGAACATGTGGATATATCTACCAACCTGAATTAAAGTGAACAAACTTGAAGGCTATTTGTTACTAGTACGCATGCCATAATGCAATACACATCTGATATGGGTTAGACGTGCTCAGCTATTCAGCTTTAACAGGGGGCAACCATGACAATCCATCAGCATTACTACATAGAGTTCACTACTTCAAACCTAGCATCATTTAGATGAATACGTTAAAAAATGGCCATTTCTCAGAGTATGTGGCAGTGTTCTTTCAATAATGGAGAAAAAAAAGTCTCTAAAGACTGATGGTGATCAACTACACAATTTTTTTTTCCATTTGGGCAACAAGACTAAAAGCTTCACTGTCAAAACAGGCATAAATGCATTCAGCCAATACCAATAAATATGAAGCAAATGCAATGCGTCTCTCTGTAATCATACATCAAAACATTGCAAAATATAAAAATCCAGAGAAGTTCAAAGTGTCCAAAACTTTGACATTAAGTTGTCTGGCTGCCAGGGCCAGTTTTTAGCAGTTACTCCTTTTTCAGGTACACTCATTCAGCAACACTTTTACTGAATGCTGCAGTTTTTAAAGACTCAATAGAATACCAGACCTGCACACAACCTTAACTGCGATACATTCTGAGGTCTGGATATCTTCAGCAACCCCTCCACCTTGCCCTGGGAGTTGTAATATCCAGTGTTAATCACAAGACCACAGTAAGAGATGTTTTCCTTAAAGAACGCATGCTTGGTCGCTCACAGCTTAAAGTTCTTAACTGCCCTGGATGAATCAGAGACTGTTTAAGAGGTCTCTGTCTCCATTTCTTGCAAGTGTGTTAACAAGGTAACATCATGTATCAAGATTCTCATTACTTCCAAATTCTTGGAGGTTTTTTTTTAACTTTCATCTGTAGATTTGCCTGGTACGTCAATGTTTGTAAACATTTCCCTCATTAGAAATGCAAAACATTGCAGCAATGGCTATTTGCACAGGAAGTAAAATTGAGATAATGGCAACTTTAAAATCTCTGCAAGCAAACACATTGATTAGTTAGTCTTTTGCAGCACAGGAACTACCAGCATGGCCTACTCACTCCACTACAGCACAGACAATATACTAGTGTTCTCTACCGTAGGCTACGGCATATATTGCACCATATTAACTTTAGGAATCTTTAGGAAACCTTGGAACAACAGTTGTTCTTCCTCAGTCTAAGTCTTCATGCCTTTTCATGGCAACAACTTATTCAGTGTAAGTTGGGCCCTTCCACAGACCCAGGCAATTACAGGCCTAAAGGTCTGACCAGAGTCGCATGCAAAGCCATTACCATAGAACTATCAAACAGGGCATAGGGAACTTGCAAAGACTGGACTTGTCTCCGTTTGGATGCATCAAGGGTAGGTCATGCTTACTCAACCTGGTAGACTTTTCTGAAAAGGTCACCAAAGCAACGGCAACGGATGAAGGCGAAACAGTACACACCACATACCTTAACCTGGCCAAAGCTTTTGACAATTCCTCACTCAGGCATACTAAAAAAGCTAAATAAATCCCCAGGTCACCCACTGGATTGCCAACTGGCTTACGGATAGGACACAGAAAATCAAAACAGGGGAAGTTACCTCCACAAATAGGCCCGTTACCAGTGGAGCTCCCCAGGGTTCCATGCTGGGACTTACCCTCTCTGATATCTACTTCTCCAATGTAAAAGCCAATATCAAGGTGCTCTGGCTGACTAAGTCTGCAGATGACTGCACGCTAAGAGCAATCACTGAATCCTTGAATGATAGCCATCCTGCGTGAGGCTTACTGGAACTAAATGCTAAAAAGTGCATTTGTGTATTCTTTGGGAAATCATCTACTCTAGGGAACTACCACAGTGACAATACTCACCTACGAGTTGATTCAGTTGTTTGGGATTTGGAAACTTATTTGGACAGTTGCCTAACTTTTGACCAACATATACCAATTATTTTTAAGAAAGTCCCTCTATATTGCACAGCTTACAAACAAACAAACAAACAAACTGTGTCTATATCTAGAGGTGTCATTGTCCCCCTATACACAGCCCTCATTAGGCCAATCATTGGATACAATGCCCCTTGGCATGTATCTGTCTAGACACATGCAACAACCAGAACACCCACAGAGATACCTTACTAAAAGGATACAAGGCCTAAACAACATGTCTTGCATGGACCAACTCAAAGCTCGGTCACTACTCAGTATTCTACAGTCTGCTAAAAGATAACCAGTGACTGGCATCCTCCAACCAAACACTAATAGATTTACTGCACATCAGAAATATTCATTCTAGGGATCAAAACCTCTTCTGCAACATCAACAGAACAGTTTGGAGGATCAGGTGTATCTCACAGATGATACCATTGCTTTGGAACAGACTCTCCATCGACATAAAACAAAGCTTACACCTGTCCATATTCAAGCATAACTTGGATCTATAGATGAGAAACAGAAGATTTACCCCAGGACTGCCCCCTGTACTATTAACTGACAGAGAATGCTACTAAATGCTTTATCCCATGCATGGGTACTCTCAAATTATCTATAATATGATGCCAGTTATTCTCATTAGGGGCAACATATAATTATCAACCACAGGCTAGGTAAAGCCAATCTCTAACCAAATGAAATAGGTTACTTTGCACACAAAAAGGGAAACAGGCTAGGCTTACAATGGCTTGCAAAGGCAACTAACCTAGCACTTACCTATGAAGCTGTAAGCATTTGCTAACAGCTGCAAATGTTCAGCAGTGGCACTAATGACATCATTTTGTGACGGTGCATCTAGAGTCTTAACAAAATACCACTGAAGTTCAGTTTTTACTATCTGTTCTCCACTGTATAATGTTGGTCCTTCTCTATATCCATACACAAGCTAAACGTTATGTGTATTGCCATTACAAGGGACAGATACATTGATGTCAATGTCCCCTGTGGTAAAATTAGTCTAAAGTTTTGTAACAGCTATGAAGGAAACATATTTTCAAAGTTAACGAGTAGAAATGAGCAACAAATTTGCACCTGAATCTAGTTCTATTTTCACCCCTGCTATGGCTACAATGACTTAATTTTGCAATCAATGTGCATCACAGCATATATTTCCAGACACATTAAATGATCTTTTCCCCATTTTAGGTTGCTTTCCATCTTTTCTGAGTCAGTCTCACAGTCGTTATTAGCCACCATATGCTAATCAGTTGCCTTACATAGGATCATAGGAGATTACTAGGCTATCGACCCAGAGGTCATTTTAAGCCTAGCCGTTTCAACCCAATGTTATACCACAGAGGTACTAGTCAATACCCAAGATTGCATTTAGTGATGACTGCCCATGACCAAGAGGGTTGAGGGCGTTATCCCCAGTAAGACTCTATGGTGCCCCATCCACTCATCTAAGTTCCCCTTGAACAGTGTCATAGAGGTGCTCTGTTTCACATGAATTGGTAGCCTATTCCAAAGACGTGGCAGTCACTGGGAGATAAATCTGTCCCTCCAGCATGTCCCATTTAATTCACAGACCATATTTAAGTTCTTGTTACGGGTGGCCCTAGACCCATTTGATTTACAGATATGCCGCAAGTCCATTAGGTTTGGGTCTTGGGTTGCTCTGTAGGCCAGGCACAAGTCTCCCCTAAGAAGTCTATACGATACAGAGTACAGTGACAGGGACTTTAGTCGATCCATGTAAGGAACATGCTGGAGGCCCTTGATCTTTTTTGTTAGAAACCTCTTGAGGTCTCTCTAATTGCCCTAGGTGATTAGTATGGTACATACTGAATGGGGTGTTATACTCAATTAAGGGCCGGATAAGTGCCGAGGTGATGCCTTTACTAAACTAGTGAGCTACGTGGAAAGCTTTCCTTACAATGGCAGACACGTGGTGGTCAAAGTTAAGGTTGTCGTCCCTTACCACTTCATGGGTATTGTTACAGATTTGATAGTGAAGGGACATTGTGCTGAAGGGAATGATAATGCATTTCTTTGCATTCAGTTTGAGACTGTGACTAATACACCAGTCATTGGTCTGTGAGAGACCATCCTGGAGTACACTGACATCATTTGGGGATTCAATGACTGCACCTAGTGTGCAGTCGTCTGGAAACCTGGTCAGCCACAACCCTTTAATTCTGACCTAAACATCAGAGAAGTATACACCAAACAGTAGGGAGCCTAGCACTGACCCCTGTGGCACCCTGCGGTAACAGTTCTTCTGGTTGATGTGGAGTCACCTACTTCGATAGTGTGCGTCTGGTTTGTGAGCCAGTTGGCAACCCATCTTATGATGAAGGGGTTTGCATTCAGTTTTACCTGTAATGCCCAAATGTGGGATTGTCTCGAAAGCATTTGCCAAGTTGAGGTACGCTGTGTTCACAGACTTGCCCTCATCAGTGACCTTGGTCACAATTTCAAAAAATCTACCAGATTTAACAGGCAAATCTGCCCTTCACAAAGCTGAACTGGGTAGGATCCAGGGTTTGGAGGTCACCTATGTCTTTATCTAGGAAGTCCATAACGATACATTCCATGGCCTTGCAGATAACGCTGGTCAGGCTTATGGGTCTGTAATCCCCCAGGTCTGTTGCTAGGCCAGATGTTCTTTTTTTCTTCAAGGAAGGGACTCAGTGCAGAAGTTTATGAGTCTGGCTGGAGATTCTGATTGCAAAGAAAAAACAGCCAGACTAAGCAAGCCTAGATGAGGAGGTTGGGAGAAGGCTTAGGGAGCCTTCTGGGAAACATCCCTCAGCTCAGATTGTGGCCACAGACATCTTCATTCACATCTGTGGTAGAAATACTGCCCTCCCCTTGTGCAATTAATAGTCGAAGCTCTGACTCAGGCAACTGGGAAAGTACAGTTATATTACACTTACCATAACCATTATAGTCCTGACTTGGGGGACTTCCCGCCATGGAAGCCCCTGGCCAGCCCAACCACCAGGAAACCCCCTTCCCTCCTCCAGGAGCCGGGGGATGCCCCACTCAACATCACCACGCCTGGGCACAAAGGGACACACACATACATCATATATATATATAGATATATAGATATATATATAGATATATATATATATATATATATATATATATATATATATATATATATATATATATATATATACATATATATATATATATATATATTCGACACATCTGAAGTTAGATGCATGTCTGATCTTTACTTGGGTTAATCCCTGAACTAATTCTTGACTGTAATGGCAATGGTAAATGGGTTAAAAGTAGCAGGTCCATCAGTCTTTACTTACTTTGCATTCTCACACTCCTTTAACATGGCATTTCTAATGGTATTTCCCACAGTCCTCCTCTATTAGCCAAATTACACATACATGCATAAACAGCGGTTAGCGTTGTCGCCTCACAGCAAGTGTTTCTATAAACACACACATACAGGTTTAATTGGATGGGTGTGTACATGCACATATGTATGTATATCTGTTTATGGGTTAAGCCTGGAATAACTTGATTAATGCTCTGGTGTAAGCAAAGCGGATGGGATATTAAAGAACTTTCTAATACTACTCTGGGTATGTGGACATGTGGGAGTGAAATATTCTAGTCTCCCTGGTCACGATTACAGAGTAAATTTACTTTCCAGAATATGGCAATGATGGGTATCTGATGAGGGCATCTCTTCCACTGACAAGTGATGCCAACCATCACTGTATAGGGATCGGGTATGTATAGTGGTGTATTCAGTCAAATATTCCGCAGTGACATTCCTGTAATGGCAATGGGGAAGTTTTATCACTAATTTTGTGCCAAGAACACCACCAACAAAACTGGAACTTTGGGGATTTGTCTCTACAGTTATGACAGGCAGCTCCTTCACAGTGTACCCCCAATTCACATGTATGTGAATCAAGACATATGCTCTGAATGTCCATTTGCAATCACTGCATACCTGGACTCCTCCAGGAAAACAGCAGTGTAAGCTCAAACTCCACTGAGCACAGATCCACTTGTGAGTCATACAGGGCTCTGATATGTGGTTTGGATCATGCACTAACCTTGTAAAACTGAGGTCATCATTTTTATGCCACAAGTCAGTACATAAATCATTTCTATAGCTAATGACTAACTGTTGTCATTCAAAAATCATTTGACACTGCTCTTAGAGATAAAGTGTGACTGCAAAATACTCACTGCATACATGGTTTCTTAACAGAATTACTGTTACCTTTCATGAGAAAAATCTCTGCGAATGGCCCTATTTTGCCTCCTCAATCACACAAAACCCCCCTTCTGAAGCTACTTGATTCCATATGCTTTCTCTCACCAATGTTGAAGACTGTAATTGGAAAAGTGCCTCAGTACACACTGGCTGATTTCATCAGCCATTTAATTTCTACCAAGGGATCATTACACTTTTTTGATTAGGCCTACTTGCTTTTCAAATGCTGCACATGCCAACCCACAGAAAAGTATGCAGAAATAGTCAGCACAGTGAGTGTATGGACAGCTTACAGCAATTATCCAAAAAGCTACCAATACAATTCACAGGTCCAAATAATTAACAATGTAGTTAGTAGTTCAGACCTTTAAAATTTCTTTAATACTGTGGTAGCTCACAGTTTTAAATCATACGATTTTAATTTAAAGTGCACGTACAGCCTCAAATTCATATAACAAAAACTGATATCCACCACTGCTATAAAATGCAGAGGTCTGAAAAGTCAAGTGACAAGCACGTCTAAAACACAAGTCAAGTTTAAAACAGTTTCTATGAACCACACACAGTACAGACATTTGCAGTAATTGTTGTGTGTTTTATACTTTTAAGGATAACAGGTCTCTCCAAACACTATTACATTGGGTGACTCTCCAAACACTATTATATTGGGTGACTTCAACTACCCAAACATCGATTGGGAAAACTACTCAAGCCCAAACACCCTCGCCCAACGGTTCCTAGAATTTATAAACTCAAATGCTATGGAACAACTGGTCACCACTCCCACAAGCGGGGAAAACATATTGGATCTGGTCATCACCAACATGGGGTCTCTATGTTCCACACCAGAGGTATACCCCTCATTGGTAAGATCAGACCATAAACAAATCTCACTGGACATCCATATTCTGTCTCCACCCCTAGCCAAGGAAACCACGGTGAAGAACTTCTCAAAAGCAAACTTCACACTTCTCAAAACTGAGGTGGAATCCTTCAAAGCCCCCGGGCCAGTGGAAAATACGGCCAAAAATGCAGAATCCTTTACAAAACCATTCTATGGACACCTACAGGAATGCATGGAGCATGCTATCCCAGATAAAACCAAGACTCACTCCTCCAAAAGCAGGAGACCTGTCTGGTGGACCCCGGCCATAACTAAGCTATACAACAGAAGGAGAAAGCTACTACAAGACAGAGCAAAATCCCAAAAAGAGAAGGCGTCACTGATCAGTACTAGCAAGAAACTATGATCCCTCATAAAATCATCTAAGGCCAGCTTCGAAAGAAAAATTGCACAAGACACTAAAGACAATCACAAGGCCTTCTTTAGTTATGTCAGAAACCTGGGAGGCAACTCCCAGATATGCTCTGAGTTAGTGCAACATGAAAAAATATATATTGAACCCACAGACATTGCCAACATCCTGGCAGAAAGGTTCAGTGCAAACTTCTCCCCCCCTTCCCCCCCAAAAGAGCAAATGTCTATCCCAACAGAGTGTAGACATCCTTAGATCACAGATGCACAGGTGAGAGCCGCCTTCTCCAAAGCAAAAAACACAGCATCAATGGGACCAGACGGTGTCCCGGGCTGCGTCTTACATGAGCTCCAAGAACAACTAAACCCTCATATAAAGTCACTGTTCAATCTCAGCCTTACTACAGTATATGTACCCAAGGAATGGCGTACAGCAACAGTAGTCCCACTCCACAAAGGTGGTGCCACAACAGACCCTGGAAACTATCGCCCTATAAGCCTGACTAGCCTGGTCTGCAAAGCTATGGAGCGTATCATCATGGAAATCATAAACAAAGACATTGGGAACCTCCAGACACTGGATCCTACCCAATTAGCCCCGTTAAGGGCAGATCTTGCCTCTTGAACCTGGTCGACTTCTTTGAAACAGTTACCAAAGCCATAGATGAAGGGAAGGTAGTCCACACAGCCTACCTGGACCTCGCAAAAGCCTTCGACAAATACCCCACTTGGGCATCATAAATAAGCTCACCAGCTTAAATATCAACCCCTATGTCACAAGATGGGTTGCAAACTGGCTCAGGGATAGAACCCACATGGTCAGAATAGCAGGTGCCATGTCAGACTCTAAACCAGTTACAAGTGGTGTCCCACAAGGCTCAGTCCTGGGACCTCTCTTGTTCGGTATATATTTCTCCGAGGTACAGGCTAAGACGGGTGGACTATGGCTGACCAAGTTCGCAGATGACTGCAAACTGGGTGCTGTAATCGACTCTCCGGCTGACACAAGCATCCTCCAAAAGGGTCTCACAGAGACGGATAACTGGTGCCAGAGCCATGGCCTAAAGCTAAATGCCAAAAAGTGCATAGTCATCCCCATTGGGAAAAACAAAGTGCCCGCAAATTACCACATAGGTGGTAATCCATTAAGTTCGGAAGAAGTAATTAGGGACTTGGGACCCAAGTAGATAGCAATCTCTCCTTTGACAATCACGTTGCCAAAGTGGTTAGAAAGACCTTCTATATAGCGCACCTTATCACGAAAGGGTTCAAGATCAAGAGAGGTCATTGTGCCCCTCTACTCATCACTTATCAGGCCCATAATTGAGTACAATGCCCCATTTGGGATGTACCTTACCAGACACCTTCAGCAACTGGAAAGACCCCAAAAGTACCTCACCAAGAGGATCAAGGGGCTCAAACAGATGCCCTATGCAGTTTGGCTAAAGAAATTCCAGCTCTACTCAATTGCGTACCGCCTACTCAGAGGCGATCTGTGTCTGATGTATAAAGCCATGTCCAACCCAGAATTAATGGACATGCTTCACCTCAAGAAATCCAAATTCCTTAGAGCTACACGCTACAGGGACTTGAACCTGAGCACAGAAATAAATAGGACATGCTAGAGGGACAGATTCATACCCCAGAGGCTCCCCTCACTCTGGAACAAAATCCCAATCTATGTTAGGCAGAGCCCCTCACTGACCCTCTTCAAGAGAAATCTTGACGAGTGCATGGGAGATCGTAAGTTTACCCCTGGGATCTCTTCTGTGTCCCTGCTTGACAGAGGTACAGTAAACTAACCTTAAAAGGGCTACCTTCTGTGACCTACTGTACAAAGGCACAGTCAACTAATCTAAAACGGTGGCAAAAGCCAAACACACTCTGGCTAGGCTTATAAATGCCCTAGGGCAGATAGCATAGTATCAACCTATGAACAGAAAAGTAACTTAAATCTGCACACATTTGATGCAAACAGAACTGGACGATTACAACAGAAAAAGGATGTTACATGACACAGAAGTCTGACAGTTGAGCCCCAAGGTTAAAGGCTACCAGCTGTTCATAAACACAATCCAGAAGTACTTAGTTTGATTACGTACATTTCCACTAGCAAACTGCGAGACTCACAGCAAGTCGCTTAACTACACAGCACTGTAAGATCAGCCCTGAAAGGAGCACTTTTGTCCATCGGGCTTATGGCTTACCCATTAAGCAAACCAATGAAATGAGTCACCAAAGAGGCAACTGGTGACCAGCGAGACAAAGCTGGAAAATCACACATTATAGTGAAGGACTACCCACAAACAAGACAACATAATTTACACATGACACGGATAATTTTGCCAAATAGAAAGTAGTGAATAAATAACGCGCTGCTCAATCGTGGAACAAACAGTGGAGAAAATGTAAAAATGTATAAAATAAATATTAAAAAATATGAAGAGGCAAGGTTAACTATAATCTGGAACTTAAAAGCATCTACGAGAGTACTAAGACAACACGCAATCAATGCTTTTTATTCTTACAAATTAACGTTACTTTGATTCCAAAACAAAATATGCATCTGGAAAACCTCTGTAACATATCATAGGGGGCAAGGGGACCGACACCGTAATGTTGCTATATTCTAGACTATTTCTGCTTTCTGTGCCAAGTGAAAATGCACGTCCCTGAAAGTATCCGACTTCAGAAATGCCCTTTGCTTTCCCATAAAGCATCAGTAATCCAATTTCTGAACAGTATACATCAGTCAATGGGATCATCACTCTCCAAGTCTGCCAAGATTTACAAGAGTGAAGCAGCATCCCTGCCATCACATACAAAGGATGGCTAAAACTCATCAGTAATGCTACAGAATCAACACGAAATAAACTAACATACGTATCCGAAAATCTTTCAAACATAACTTAAGTAACACCAACTGCACAAATACGAGCTCATTCAAACGACTGCTGCATCTTACTTCTTTAACGAGTCCTACCTGCAACACAGAACATAGCCATACAGTCTGGAACCGGAAGTATGGGCCAGTACATAGGCAGTGCCTTAAAAGATAACTTGAAAGAACAGATGAGAAAGGAATCCATAGCCTACATCGATTCAGTCACATACTTGAAACTGTGGACTCTGGGACGCATGGGTTCTAACACGTAAAAACTCGCCGCCATCTTGTGGATGGCAAAAAAAAAAGGCGTTACTGAGTTGAAGTTGAAACTGTGCATTTCACAGATTGCAGATATGCATATACTTTTGGCGCCGTGTCTACTGCCTTGCTGCCGACAGTGTATAACGATTTTAGTGGGAATGGGATAGGTAAGGGTTCTCGAATATCCAGTTTAAGTAATGGGCTACCCAGACGTTTTGTATTAATATAGAATTACCACTTGTCCGTCTTTGGGCAGTTGAGTCCTGTAAAAAAATAGCAAATGTTCTAAAATTTTTGGACAAAAAAACTACTTCATAAGTTTTCTTTAAGACTTGCATAAAACGAAGTTTCGGTTTCTGAAGCACTTAAATGTTACATGAAATAGCATAAGCAACTCTTATACAATAAGAATAAGCTTTTACTTTGGCGAAAAGTGAAGCTCTGTCCTTTGCACTGGCCATAGGTATGTTTTGTCTTGCAAAATCTGCCACTTCTAAAAAAATGTCCCACTTTGGATATTTGAAAAGGTATTAATAGGTATATGTGGCTAGCCAACCAGTTTTGTGAAACTTTGTTGTAGATGATTGTCACTGTTGAAGTAACACCTGAGGCTCAACCCCATATGCAAAAATGGAAAAACTGGTTGTGGCTGGATGTATTGGTATATGTGTTTGCGTGTCTGTACACATGACCCATGTATATGTGTAATATGTATAGATAGCACACACATACATGATAATGTGTGTGTGTGTGTATGTATATATATATATATATATATATATATATATATATATATATATATATACACATATATAAACAGAGAGAGAGAGAGAGAAAAACAGGTAGATACCTGCATTTATACCCCATCACTTAACTACAGTAATAACATGTTCTGCCCTACCTAGTTCATTCCCTCTCCTCCATTTCTTTGAATTGCTAAGCACTCTTCACGTGATCTTTTATCTAGTTGACAAACCCACTAATATACCTCTTCAGATGTTCAATGTCAAGCATCCACTAAATGCATAAGAAACTTTTAAATTGTAAAAGTTTCCTTCATTCCATATGAATGTAATCGAATTTGAAATGTAAGTGCAATTGTTAATGTATACCACCAAATATCTGTTTAAAAATGTTTGTTATATGTTGTAACCATTTTCCATGGGCTTTCTCTGAAAAGTTTTTTTTTTGATTAAACCCAGATGGAGAAAAGCACAACAATAAATAATAATACCTTGCAACATGCAGACATATAATATAGGAACAGCCACCCAATTAAAAGTCCCTGATCTAATTAGCATAATATTTGAATACCAAATAGCCCATAATTCTTCCCATTTCCAGTAGGAATGTGGGTTACTACTCAGAAAAACTTGTTAAAAACAAGAGTGACAAAAATAAAGGAAACATATACTCGCATTATTAAAGAGACAGTGTAAAATCTGTAGACTATAATAAACTGCATTGAAAAATTCTACCACACATGGTTATTTCTATTTGCTTCAGAAAATGTGAGCTACAAGACTGTGTCCTAAATTATTGTTGCCACTAGTATGTTGCTTATCTAGTGTGGTTTTCTATGTACTAGACAGCTTCAAAAATTACATGTGATGAAGGGGATTCAAAAAATGTAAACGAGTAAATCAAGTCTGAAAAATAAGGACCTACCTCCAAAATTGGGAACATCCTTAAACTGTCTTAAAAATAACAACATTCCTTTAAAAAAAAACAGTTGAAATGTCTGACAACACACATGTATGCATAATGTGCATACACGAATGTGTCTACGTATATTTTACATATCTTAAAGCTATATATAATATACATGTATATAATATATATATGTATATATATATATATATATATATATATCTATATATATATATATCTATATATATATATATATCTATATATATATATATATATATTTATTTATTTTATTTTATTTTATTTTATTTTATTTTACATTTAACCGGGAAATTCCGACTGGACCAGGTCCATTTTCAGCGGAGGCCTGGGGAGAAAAGCTCCAACATCAAGTTATACAAATACAGTACATCCAGCATAATACACAAAACAGGATACATCATGTATGCTGAGCATAGTAATATAACAAGAAATTAATAAAAAACACTCCAGGTAAAAGAAGATGTAGAACATGGGTAAAAATACAATGTCAGTTATACATTGGTAAGAGAAAATTCTACAGTTAAAAGTACCCTTTCAGATGACCAAGCCTAGAGGGGATCAGAGCTCCAACATGTGATCAGAGAGGAATTTGGGGAGTTAATAGTAGTATGGGTAGGGTTATGTGATACAAGGGCATAACCAGGTACTAAGAAGGTGCGATTTGAGGGAGTTTTTGAATATGGATGTGGAGGGGGCAGTGGACATGGATAGGGGAAGAGAGTTCCAATTTCTGGCAACGGTGTGGGAGTAGAGCGCTTTCCCTGCATTATTGTTAGCCTTGGTGATGGAGAGGAGAGATTTTTCACTGGATCTTAGGTACCGGTTTGCAGTATAGATAGTAAGTAGGATGGATAATGAGGGTTTTTTTTCAAGATATTTTAGAATAATGTAGGCTGTGCTCAGCTGGTGATAGTTAAGTATCTGTGGTAGCTCAAGCCATTTTAGTTCTTTTAGTGCAGCACAGTGATGGGTTCTATAGGTTGAGTTAGTAGCAAACTTGGCTATTTTATTGTAGCATGATTCTAGTTTGTCTAGGTCACATTGCCTGATTTGGGTAAAGATTGGTGCTGCGTATAATAGAGTTGAGAGGAGGTGGCTTTGTGCAAGAGTGGCTCTTGCTTTTTGTGAGAGAAAGGACTTATGCCTGTATAGGGAGCCTAGTTTTTGTGTACTAGTTTTATGGTATGTGAGATGTGAACATCAAAGTGGAGATTATTGTCTATTTCAATGCCCAGAAGTTTGGTGTGGTTAGAATGGGAGATGGTGCTGCCGTCCTTAGATGTTATGGTAAAGGAGAGTTTTTTTTTTATCTATTAGGGGTAAATAGTAGCAGTTTTGTCTTTTTGGAATTTAGAATTAGTTGGATACCCGATATCCATTTTTCTACTGAGATAAAGGTATCTTGAGTGAGTGTATGTAGGGTGGTGGGAGATGAGGCAGAGCAGATCAGGGTTGAATCATCCGCATATTGTATGAGTGTGGCATGTTGTGCAGAGCATTTGAGGTTATTTGTGAAAATAGAGAACGATAGCTGGCCCAGTATAGAGTCCTGTGGTGGTTGGAAGTTGTGTAGTCAGAGTTCCTTTCCACTGGACTGATTGTTGTCTGTCAGACAAGTAGCTTCTGAACCAGGCTATAGTAGAGGAGGTGAAGGATAATGATGTTAGTGAGTCTAGTAGAATGGAGTGGGAGACCATATCAAATGCTTTTGAGAGGGCTTCCAATGTATACAGTCACATTTTGATTCTATCAGTGAGTGTGTATGGGTATTTGAACAGTACTGGCAGGAGAATTCTGGTCTACTTTTATTTTTATAAGCTAAGGGACTGGGGAAAGTATTTGAGTATAAGTGTTCTACTTGTGAACACTCAGTGTCAACTTGTCTTCTTTTTTTCTGAAAAAAAAAATATTTTTCAAATACATTTGAATGAATTCCATAGTATTTATACATAACATCTTAAATAACTATGTACGCTGTTTACATTAGCCTGACACTATAACAGATCTTAATGTATACAGTTACTTTATAAGTATGTCCAATCCATTATCAGAGTGTCTGAGCAATTATTGTATAGTGTCAGTCAACAATAAGACATTTCCCCAAGGGTTATTGATAAATGGCTTTGGATAAATTCTTAGTTCTTTAATTTTAATTTCCAAAAATGCTGTGGTCTTCAGTAGGCTGTAGAAGTTTTCCAGAGTTGGTATTGTGTTTACAGTCCATCTTCTTGTTATACACTTCCTTGAAATTGCAAGTATAGTCCATACTAGATACATGTTTGACCTATTCAAATGAGGACCTTCGTTCACATTTAATAATACAAGAGCTTTAGTTAAATTAAATGATTCATTAAATAAAGCATGTAGAAAGTTAATAATACCATTTCAAATGGCTTACTTTTAACACAGTCAAAGAAAATGTGGTTCCAATCTGCATTGTGTACTTGCTCACATCTCCAACATATTCCTTTTATAGAAGAACTAATTTTACTGATTCTGTCTGGGGTTAAGAATGCTCTGTGCAAGCATTTCCAATTAAAAACTTTCCAGTATTGTGTAAAGGATGTATAGTTTATCGATAATAAGATATTTGTTTTAATATCTTCAGTTAACTGCATTGAGTGTCCTTTTGTTATATATTCCTAATATGAGGTTTTGGGTGTTGTTTTACAGTTTATCAATATTTTGTAAAATTTTGAAATACTGTTTCCCATGTCAAAGTCATTATATATGATTTCATATATATATTTCGTAAATTTAGGTATTTCTTTAAATGAAGAATTGTTAATTATTCTACTTAAATCTTGCGAATATGACAGAATACTCTGCAGAGTTAGCAAGTCCTGTTGTGGAATTTTGTATGTTGTTTTTTATTACTTGCATATCTAAAACTTTTAGTTCTTTGATACATTGGAGCCAACAAACAAATCCTTTCTTTTCCCAGGAATTAATAATTTCTCTATATATTTTATGTGGAATGTTCTTTGTGACTATAAATGGTGTTAAAAGATCAAACCAGATTTTTAAATCTATATTTGCATTAATAATTTTCCTAAATGAGTCAATGTAATAATTAATCATACGAGTTTTAGTGGGCTTAGTTATGTTATAGTGCATGCTAATACATAATGTGTGCCATGGCAAATTGTTTTATCTGTTATTTGAAATTTATTTTGTAAATCAAATTAATTTATTGATATTACAGTTAGTAATTCTTTCCAATTTGCAGAGTAATTTGGATTTATCCAATCTGAGATTGTTTTAGATACTGATGCTTTTCTATATGTTTCTATATCAAGAAAGTTTAATCCTCCCTGTTTCCATGGTTTGATATGATGTATTAAAGCTATTCTATTTCTTTTGGAAAACCATAAAAATTTTATTAGGCATGAGTTTATTTCTTTAAGTATATTCCTTTCTGATAACAGTTGTATTGCCAAAGCTATATATAGGATCTTGGATAATAAAACAATTTTTATTAACTGTAGTCTATCTTCAAATGTTAATATTATTTTTTTCCACTTTTCCACAGAGATTTTAATTGTATTGATGATATTATTGTAGTTTTTTTATACTAATTCATTATTATTATTGCATAAGTCAATTCCTAGATATTTATTAGTTAGATTCTTGTTTCCCTATGATGTGATCCCCCTTAGTCTGCAGTTCTTTTTTTATTAAAAATAAACATTTTGATTCTGATTTATTGAAATGGAGTCCTGAAGTCATGTAAAATTTGTCAATTAATATATCTAATTCTTCTAATGTCTCTTTTGTATTAGATAATGTTAGTAATATGTCATCAGCAAATAGCATTACTTTAGAATTGTATTGTTCATAAACATCTGTTCCTTTGATTTTTATATTGTTATGAATTGAATCTGCCAATATTTCAATAGCCAGAGCAAATAGAATCGGTGACATGGGACATCCTTGTTTAGTGCCTTTTGTTATATGTATAAATTCAGAGGTAAAAGGACCTAACTTGGCATACGCTAAATTATTTGTGTATATATATATATATATATATATAGATATATATATATATATATATATATTCTTTAGAAGATGAACAATGGATGCAGGAAATTCAAATAGCATTAGGATTTTGAATGAATAGTCCCAATTTAGGGAATCAAACGCTTTCTCTATATCTAAGCCAATTATGAGTGTTTCTTTATTTTCTTTATTAACATAATCTATAAGAGAAATTATCATTTTAATATCGTCATGTGTGTGTCTATGATATATTCAACTTATCTTCTGATGATTTGGGAATTAGCTCTTCAGCATTCCTTAAACCCACCTGCATCTTACCTTCTGTCAGAACAAAACATAGTGGCAGATAAGCAGGACCAGGACAGGCCCTCATGAATGGAAACTGAATGAAGAGGTCTTCCAGGAATGAATCCATTTATGCAGAACACCTCAAATAGATATGTTCACCTCCATTCAAAACAGACAACCAAACAAGTTTTGTAGAGGGCTCACTGCAATCAAGTCTGGAAAATAGATGCAGTTTCATTCCCTTGGAAGGGAATGTTCCTTTATGTGTTTCGACCCTTTTGACTGATAAGAGCACAATTTTTAAGATTCAGAAAGATACTCCAGAAATCTCTGTGGTGACCCCTTTTTGGTGCAGGCAACTTTGGTTCTCCCTTCTTTTGGAATTGGCAAAGGACAAGTACCACATGCTTCCTCACAGACTACTACTCATGTAAGAAAGGGGAATTTGATACTCACCAGTATCAATCATTTTTATTAGGCAAATTTCATGAGGATGTGTAGCAGGTAAAAAATGAGGCAAGAAAGCCTGCTATTATAAAATCCTATGTTGGTGAGTGAAAGTGATTACCTAGTAGGTGCCTAAATAATAACCAATGGTCCATCAGGGATTTTGTACCACTGATGCTGAAATATTTGTGTGAGTTACTTTCTTCTGGCCTCACATATTCTTCTATAAAGGTAAATCTTGCAGACATTTCTGCATGTCTGCACATGGATCCTCCTCTTTCTTCTCTGTTAGTAGTAAAATAGTTTCTGAAAGGAGTTTTATACCTGTGACTTCCTCATAAACAGGGTGCTCTTCCGTGGGATCTCAAACGTGCTGGAGAAATTGTCTATGTCATGCTTTGAACCTGCATATCAAGCTGTTTTAAGTTTCTTGACTTTGAAAAGTATTCATCATTGCTCTGACATCTTCAAGAAGAGTATCTGTTGTAAGCTCTCTTTTCCACAGGGATAGGATATAATTACGAACAAACCCCTCATTCATGCCCAAAGTGATTTCAGAGTGTACTTTGAATCAAGCTATCAGTTCTCTAGTTTTCTACATAGAACCTAAAAACCAGGGAGAAAAAGAGTTTGCCTACTCTAGATATACATAGGCAGCTCAGGCACTATCTTAACAGAACTAGGTCCTTTAGAAAAGCTGATCAGCTATTTATTTCTTATCAATGGGCAAAAAGGGACTCTCTGTGTCTAAACAGACTTTTTCCAGGTTGCACTCTGCGGCTATTGTTTTCTGCTATTCCCACCATGGAAAATCTATTCTAAACAGTATCAAGGCACATTCCACAATATCCTTGTCTCCTTCAATGGCATTCTGGAAATTGGTGGACTCTAGAAGCATTCTAGAGGCAGGTACGTGGTCTATTGCACATAGTTTTGCAAAACATTACAAATTCAATTCCTTCTGTAGGTCCAGGTTGAACATTTCTGGGACCATTCTCTAGGGATTCCTGGAACCATATCCTTCCTTCTACCAGGTTGGATAGACTTTGGTAATTAACCCATATAGCCTAAATGCTACTGCAGCTGTTGGAATGATGAACATATTAGACTTGTGTAAGTTGCACTTACCCATACAGAACATATCTGAATTCCTCACTGCTGCAGTAGCCACACCTACCATCCATTCCCCTACTCTTATATCTTGTATACAGTTGTGGCTGGCATACAAAGTACAGTTGTGTTTGTTTCTGATTCATATATTTTATTGTTCTTATTGGTTGGGTGTTTCAGGATCTTTAGTCTCTTCTCTCATTTTAAGGGGAAGAAAGCTTCACTCTGAGTGAAGGAGTGGTGGAGAGCCAGAAAGTTTTGAAGCTGGCAGGATGGCTACTGCAGCAGTGAGAAACTTGAACATCTATTGTTAATTTTAATTACAACCTATACAACTATACTATCTTCATAACTCCTGTCCTTCAATCATATTTCCTAATTTCTTACACCATTCCTCCATTTCCTGCTGTTTGCCAAATCAAAAACGTAATACTTGCAATTGTTTTGCCAATATGAATATACCTGGCACAATTCCCTACCCCCCAAATACTTAAATTTTTCTCATTCATTTTTGACCATACCATATCTCTAACTTAAGTTTCTGCAATACCTTTTCTTCCTATACCATTGCTGTTATATCATATGTGTATGTAACACTTCAGGAATAAATATCCATTTGAAACTATCACCTACTTCCTAACACTTCTTTTAACACCCTATATAATATCGCATTCATAGATAAAGCAAATAATAAAGAACTCATTTGACATTATTGTTTGCTGCACTAGTAACCTGATATATTGCATCTACTCAGCCATTCATTAATGATGCAATGTAAGACTGACCAAACCTATCCAAAATTAATATAAACTGCATCCATGCCTGACATATCTAATGCCATCTTAACTACATCTTGCCTAATGCAATCAAATGCTTTAATAATAATTTTAATTAATTGTTAATAAATGAACAAAGACACCGGTAGCCTACAGGCAATGGACCCATCCCAGTTTAGTTTTATCAAAGGAAGGTTATGCCTATTTAGCCTGGTAGACTTTTTTGAGAATGTAACCAAGGTAATGGATGAAGGAAAAATGGTACGTACCACTTACCTAGACCTAACTAAGCCATTTGCCACAATACCCCACTCAATTATTGTGGACAAACTCACTGAACTAGGCATAAATCCCTTACAACTCTCTGGATTGCCAGCTGGCTCACTGATAGGAGTACCACAGGACTCTGTGCTGGGCCCATGCCTGTTTAGCATCTACTTCTCATAGGGTAAGGCTAATGTCAAGAGCCTCTGGCTCACCAAGTTTGCAGACGACCGCAAATTGGGAGCTATCATAAATTCTCCTTATGACACTAATCTCCTGCAAGATGGTCTAACACAAATGACTAATGCCAAAGCCACAGATTAAAATTCAATGCAAAGACATATGTTATAGTGCGTTTTGGGAAAATATCTTCCCAGAAAACTCACTGTATTGATAAGACACCCTTAAGAGTTGACCCTGTAGTTAGAAATCTGAGAACATATGTAGACCGCAATGTGTCATTTGATCAACATGTAGCCAGTGTAGTAGAAAAATCATTCTATGTCACCCAACTTATTTGTAAGGGTATGGCACTCAAGTCCAAGGAAGTTATAGTACCACTCTACTTGTCCCTTATCAGACCCATCATTGAGTACAATTCCCCCTTCAGCATGTACCTGGCTAGGCATATGCAACAGTTAGAACACACACAGAGGTCCCTCACCAAGTGAATCCAGGGTATTAACACACTGCGCTATACAGATTGCCTTAGAGCCGTATATCTATACTCGGTCTCCTACAGGTTGTTGAGAGGTAATCTGTGCTTGGCACATAAAGCTTCTTTAGGTCCAGCCCTGATGTAGCTTTTGCACATCCGCAAAATGAGCAGCACCAGAAACACTAGATCAAGGGATTTGAACTTTACTTGTGACATAAATAGAACATGCTGGAAAGACAGATATGTGACTCAAAGGATCCCCATGCTCTGGAATAGGCTTCTCATCCATATGAAGCAGTGTCCATCCCTAACCCTATTCAGATGTAACCTTGACCACTGGATGGGAAATTGTAAATTCATCCCAGGGTTGGCACCCATGTTTCTTATTGACAGAGGCTGACAGTAAACATTCCCTAATCAACATTGGATGGGTAATCAAAAATTCATCCCTGGGCTGGCCCCCATGTCTCTTAGACAGAGGCTAACAGTAAACATTCCTTAAGTAACAAAACCCCTACATACATTTTTAGCAGCCTGATAGCTAACATACTCCTCCTAACAAACATACCCCCCCCCCAATTATGATGTGCCTGTTAGCAGGGGATGCAATTAGGCTGGGTTGTGTGGCTATCTTATAAAGGCCCTGGTGGTCATTAGCTTTGTATAAACCTATGAACCTATAACCCTCCTGTTCTTCATTTAAATGCATCACCTTGTATGCCCACCTTAACACCTATTGAATATCATTATTCGCTATGACTTACGACCTTCAGCAAATTATTCAGTATACTTTATTTATATTCTATTCAAAATGATTCAAATAAAAAAGCTATAATCTGTCCCCAGTAAAAGAAATAGGATGCCACATTCATACAGTCATCCTTCTTATTAAAAATAGATAGATACCTCATCCAAGTTTCCTACTCAGTAACTGTTCTTCTTTAAACACACTTTGTGTCTTTCGGCTTTTCCCGGTTAGGGATCGCCACAGCGGAACTCCGGTCCGCTAATGATTGGCAGTAGATTTTTACGTGCTGGCTTGCTGGGCCTAACGCACAACCTTCAACGAAGGAACGCCCATTCACACATGTTGCCACACAGAAGACGCTCTAACTGAGAATCGAACGGGCAACGTCTAACTGTGAGGCGACAACACTACTGTAAGGATCACAAATGCCTTCCGCTTATCCAAATTCTCATAAAATGCATACTCCACCCCAATAAGGCCTGAATTGCATTCTTAGTGCTTGCCTCTAATTCCTGATCTTAGTCTAGCATAAACATTTCTAGTACAGTTCCTAGAATAATATCCTTATTTTCCTGTTTTCAAATATGATTACATAATTTTCCATCATTTTCAACTTCTGTTCCATACCTTCCACCTGTTCCTTTTTTCCTTAATCATGAACTTCATGTGCTTTAATTCCCCATTTTGTTTCACAGAATACCATGGATGTCTGCTCCTTTATACCTATACAATTGCTTCTTTGTAGCCTAAATTCCTTCTGAGTCTTTTACTTTTGGAGCTCATACAGTGTTCTTGTCTTCACCTGCCTTTCTAACACCTCACCTACTTCTAACTTATCATGGAACTGTTCTATCATTTGCTTTTCTTACTAACTGACATCTTGCTTCATTAAAAACAGCATTAATTTAAATTCCTTCCTAATCTTATCTTTCAGCTCCCCCCATAATTATCCAGCTTTCATAAAAATATTCCCCGTACTCACCCTGAAATACAGTTTCTGAGGTGACCTCATCAGTACCCCTTCATATTCTATTTTTTTCATCCCCTCTGTTCTGTACTACCTATCAGAGCTTTATGATTTGAAAATCCATTTGCTGACATTTTAAAGTCGTCATCCATCTATGATGTTTCTTCACCATCTCCTCTAACCTTAAATCCTTACAAGTCATTAAGTATATTAGTAATTCCAATTCTTTTTTTTTTCCTCTTACCTTTAATGTACAAATTGTACCCTCTATACACAAGCAATGCAATCAGTGTTTTAATAAACAATTCTAAGATTTCAAAAGCATAATTTCTAGCCATTCGATTTACTGCAGCATAAATATTAAGACCCTTAAAACTATATCTCCCTCTCCTACATTCAACATGCAGTATCCTACCATATATCCCTATCCTGTTCCTTCACTTCTGTACTTTTATCGCATACTCAGATTAACACCTCAAACATTCCTTGATCCCAAATTAAAAAGTCCCATTCTCCACCTTTTGGTACCTTTCTCTTTCAGTTTTCTAAAAAGTGTATCTTGTATGCATATTATGTTGCAGTCTTGCCCTTTCACCAAACCAATAATCAAAAGCCTTTTCAGTTTCATCTTTAAACTGTTAATGTACAAAGACAAATTCTTTATTACAATTATTTGTTTTCCATCTATTTCATTTCCTTCATGTGTTCCCAAGTTGTTAATTTTCCCTTAATCAGCTAATCCTATTGAATTCTGCATTCTTTTGCCTCCCATATGTCATCTCCTTCCCCCATTTCTTCTGTTATATTTGTATTTCAGAACTTTGCAACACTTCATTTAGATTATCATGGTGAGCAATCCATAGTTCATCCCTTTTGTCTTTTACTTTAATTAGGTTTTCCTCAGCTTCTGACCCTTCCACCCTGATAGTCTCGTTGTACTCCTGATATTTAGCCTCAATCTCAACTTCTTTTTCATGTACTTTTCTAATGTGACATCAACATCATCATCATCTTCTTTCGGCTGTTCCCATTAGGGGTCACCACAGTGGATCATCTGTTTCCATTTCTTCCTGTCCTCTGTATCTTGCTCTGTCACACCAACCACCTGTATGTCCTCTCTCACCACATCCATAAACCTTATCTTAGGCCTTCCTCTTTTCCTGTTACCTGGTAGCTTCATCCTTACCATCTTTTTCCCAATATACTCAGCATCCCTCCGCAGCACATATCCAAACCAACGTAATCTTGCCTCTCTGGCTTTGTCTCCAAACCTTCCAACCTGGGCTGACCCTCTAATATACTTATTCCTAATCCTGTCCACTCTCGTCCCACCCAGTGCAAATATTAACATCTTTAACTCTGCCACATCCAGCTCTAGCTCCTGCCTTTTTGTCAATGCCACTGTCTCCAACCCATATAACATAGCTGGTCTCACTACCCTCTTGTAGACCTTCCTTTTCACTCTTACTAGTACTCGTCTGTCACAAATCACTCCTGACACTCTTCTCCACCCACTCCATCCTGCCTGTACTCTGTTCTTCACCTTTCTTCTACTCTCACCATTACTCTGAACTATTGATCCCATGTATTTAAACTCATCCACCTTCACCACCTCTACTCCTTGCATCCTCACCATTCCTCTATCCTCCCTCTCATTCACATACATATATTCTGTCTTAGTCCTGCTGACCTTCATTCATACATAGTACTTGTTGGTTATTACTCCTGTTAAACAATGTCCTTTTCATTTATATCAAGTACAAAACGTTTTAGGGTATTCACTCGTGAAACGCTGCTCATTCAGACATATACTGCATTTTATGGGTTACCTTCTATTATGCATCACTCCCCTCCAGCCTTATTAATGGTCATACTATTCAAATGATGCAAAGAATTATAAATTTGTTAAAACTTCCCAACCCTCAGTCCTTGCATGCAATTACTCCATGATTCTTTTGTCATAATATAGTTTTTTACAAATATTTGTAATTTTTTTCCTCACCTCAATATCAGTCAGCATTTCAGTTTTAAAGAAAACTGCAATAATTTCCTTTTGTTACATACTAATGCCTAAAAGGAAAAGTCCTTTCATGGATTCACAGTCCACATACTATTTAATGTCTTGCAAACATACTTCATAGTTCTTTATGATCTGAAAATTAAAAATCATAAAATGGCTCTTTGGGTACATGAATCCATGTTCTAATTTGCTGAACATGAAACCTAGTGGAAAATAATCTTTTCCTGCAAATAGTAATTTTCTGATGGTAAATGCCGCAATCCAGTATAATAAAAGTAGACAGTGCTTCTCTTTTCTTGCATTAAGTTCATAAGTAGTTACTAGTAGACCAGGGGACCATTGAGGAGCTTTCCCCAAATTCCCAATTGCCCCTAAGCACTGTCTGGTTAGGTGACTTGCTCAAGGTCGCACAGTAGGCAAGTGAGGGCTGAGGGAATCAAACCCTGCACCACAAGAACTGCAGCTCATAGATTTAAACCTCTGGCTAAACTGCCTGATGCAATGGATCAGACTCCCATCCACTAGTATCCACAGTAGCAGAAGAAGGAAGCATTGTTGTCCTAACGTCTCTATTCCCACTTTTCTTTATTTTCATAAAGAGCATTAGATGTCATTGTCAGTCTCTGCCTCATTTCCTTTACATGCAGGTATTTTTTCATTTTTCTGTCTTTTCACTCTCTCTCTTTTTTTTTTTTTTTTTTTGCAATGAATCTAGCTCATCACTCATGATTTGATTTTCCATCTTTAATGTTTTCATGACCTCTGCCTACATGGTGTCTGAAAATGTGGCTTGTGAGTCTGGCACTCACATAAGCTTTTGTAATATTTATTTTATGAGCTCTCCAGTATCAAAAAACATGACTTTATCCTCCATCTTTACAATGTCTGAACTATTATTAAACTTTTCTCCTTCACTTTCTTCCTGAAAATTAGAATTGGTCTCTGCTTCCACTTGCTTCTTGGAATCCTCCAATAGTATACCGGAAGAGCATCTCTAACACACTACCTACACTGTAAGAGATTTTCTCTGGTTTCCTGGCCAATATTAGCCTATCAGTATAAATATTTCTTCAGGTTTCCCTCAAAATAGGGCATTGGTCTAGTGGGACTAACTCAATCAACAGCAATATAAATAAGTAAACAGAAGTGCATAGATGAGTCCTGCTGTCAGTGATACTTCATTCATGTGCAATTACATAGTACAAAGTTGCAGACAGATAAGAAGATGGATAGATGGGGGTAACAAGAACTGATGTCTTAAGGACATAGACTATTAACCACACTGTTTTACATAACTGAGTTAATATCTGTATGAGCAAATGAGAGAGAGTGAGAGACACAGACACAGAGAAAAGTTAATAACTCCTTTTGGACACTTACTTTGCCCAGATTGATGAAAGATATGCTTTAGTGCAGATTTGAAGACCTCCTGATGACCTGACTTGAGATTATTATGAAGATGAGTGAAAGATTATTCCAGAGTCTGAGACCAAGACAAAAAATGTTTGTCACTGTTTATTGTTGGAGCATAAGAGGCAGTGAGAAGTTTTATACTGGACCTGAGGGAATGACTGGATGATGTCCAGTGAATGACCGTGTGTAATTGTGGGCATTTGTTTTGGTGGTAGAGTGCTGATTGCACAGTGGGAAGCCCGTGTAGGGCTGCATTGCTACAGAATCTTAACCAGGTGTTTGCTTTGAATGAAACATAGAGGTGTGTTGTTTGAGAGAGAACAGATTCAAAATAAGAGACTTAGTATTAAGTTTGTTTGACTTTCTCTGTGAGTGAGTCATGGAGCTTAATGAACAGAGAAAAGCTGTAAAAGACTGTTTGGAAGGTTATGGCAGTTGCACATTGGGTTTGTGAGTAGAGAAATTTGTGGGATTGATATAAGGTGACCATCTTGCAGTTTAACGGTCTTATAAATGTGAATATCAAACTTTAGCTATGGGTCAATAATGATGAAGAGCAATTTAAAGGAGGGAAATATTTTAAATTTTGTTCCATCTTTCTCTACTGTTGATAAACTATTTGAAGGGTCTGGTTTATTTTGTCCAGGGAATAATCATATCACTTTATTTTTCTTGTATCTAGTTTGGACAGATGAATTTAGCAAATTCTGGATGTTGTTAAATGCAGTTTTGAGCGATAAGTTGATTGATACTAATCTATGAACCTATGAACCTATGAACCTATGAGTGTCATGCAAAATATACTGCAAACGTACACAGTAAAGAGGTGGAGAAACTGAAATGCTCTGTACTAAAAATGAATTAAAATCTAAGTCAACTGCAGAAAATGTAAGATTTTCATAAGCTGTGAAAAAAACTAAAATGAGCTTGAACATTAGCAGAGAATTTGGCAGAGTAACATGTCTGTGCACTAACGTCTTACCTTTCTGTACCATGTTGCTTATATTTTGCTTGCAAGTATTTTCCTATACAGTTATTTACTTTCACGTTAGTACCAGCTATTTGAATCGTTTTCCTACAATGTCTGTGTAACAGAGTAGCTGATCATTATGCATGTATATTAAAATACTAAATTAGAAAAATAAAAAACAAAATCAGGACAAAGCAGAAACTCTTGTTAAAATATCACACTTCTTACACTTTGGCAAAATCTGTTTTGGAGTTTGAAATCAAGTAAAACAAGCATTGAAAGAAACATCTTTTGAATAATTAAAGATACAAAAACTTAATTAAGCAAATATTTCCAATTTACTTTTCCATGTAGCCCCATAGTGGCAAGAATATTAAATTTAAAATGAGCATTTTTTTCCTATAGTGTATTCTAAATTTAGATTTGCAACCAGCTCCAAAACTCATTCCCACCACTGTCATTCCCTACTTGCTCTATGGTGTCTCAAGTTCCCCAGTCTATTACATTTTTACCAAATCAACCTAGCCCATAAAATACTTAACTGTCCAGAAAAAACCTTGCCCCATCTGGACTACTAAACTTCTATACTTCAAATAGACAACTACGCTCCACCCTGCTAGAAAAAAATCCCATGCAAAAATGCCTGTGAATCCCTCTTCCCTAATGAAGTTGCTAACACCTGGAATAACCTTCCCACTGAAATTAGACTACAAAATAATACTTCCACTTTCAAGAAACTGCTGAAATCTTACATTCTAAGCAACCGACTCTGCAACTGCAATGCCCCGCTTTAAGCACTCACTACACAATGCCCCGCCTTAAACCCTCAGTACACAGCAGCAATACTGCTCCCTTAAGCCACTCATCCTTTGTGACATATTCAACACAGTCACTCCCTTTAAAGTCTCTCGAATGCTGCTTGTAAATAAAACAGCTTACTCTTGCTGTTTTACTCTTACTCTTATTATTTTTTCTATTATTTCCTAATGATCTACTTAGTTAATAGTCACATATCCAGTTGTGTTATACTACTCATTACAAAATTATGCACCTTATATATTAACAATCTTCTGTAACTTGTTACTGTTTGCACTAAACGCTGTAACTGCTGTACTTGTGGAGCTTTTCTCTGCAGGTCTCTGCTGAAAACGGACACCTGCTGTCCATTCGGACAATCCCTGTCAACAAATGTCAAATAAATAAAATAAATAAATTGACTTTGCAACATATTTAAATTAGTTCTTTCAAAACTGCTGCTTTTAAACAAGTGATTTTACTATAATACTAAGTGTTCAGTAATGCAGCTTTGTAAGCCTTTGTTTCTTATGTTGTTTATTTGCTCCTGCAACTTTCCTTTAAATTTTATTTGCTTTTTTGTTGCATGCAGTATGATAGCCAACAGACAGGTGGCAACATGGAGTCAGGCATATTCATGGCATTTTAGGGGCTGTGCTGAGGGATTGCCCACTTTTAGCTTATGCCAAGAGTGGGTAACTGGATTCATTATTATATAATGTTTCTGAATTCCATTATCTACCCTTGGTGTAGTGATCACACAAAAGAGTAGTGATCCTCATGTAGACATCACAGCTATGTACTCTGCCTCCCTGGTGTGACATCATGTTGGGGTTGGAGTTGGTTTGGGGTTGCTTTGCCTCTGCTATTCTAGTTATCACCTTTGGGAAAGGCAAAAACCTGAAAAAAGCACCCACTGTCTCACCCATTTCAATAAGTAAAGGTACATTGCTTCTGTTTCAAATATATTAATTATGCTAGCAAGAATCTGAATAAACAATAAATAATTTGCTAAATGCAATGGATGATCCATTTAATAAACATTTTGCACATGCTAAAATGTATTTTATAGCATTCTTACTGTTCTGTTAATTGGTATGTTTGTTGAAATTATTACAATAGTTAAGTTCATTGATTTAAAATTTATACTGCATAAATGAAGACAGGAAGTTGAATGAATAATATTTGTACTGTTGCTGTTTCCTGTATAATTTACTTGAATTCCATTTTTGTTCTTTTCTACAATATTGATTATACAGACTACAAAAATATAATGGCAAAAAAGAAGAGAAAATTATTTCTGGTACCTTGGTTCACTACTGTTTCTAAATAAAATATGAATTTTAAGATTTCACTCTGGCACAATGGGCAAAAAGATATGATAGGCAAAATTACTGGAATATAAAATATTAAGGAATCAGGCTAAGCATGCTGCAAAAATAATAAGAAAATTACTTTTTGTAGTATTCAACAAAATGTGACCCACATATTAGAATCACCTCAACAAGCTATTAAAGCTAGGTTAAAAAAAAAATCTCAACCTAAACCTTTTCCAACTGAGATAAACTTTAATACAGCATGTAAAATAAATTCATATTTTATAGGAGTAGATACCTGATTTAATAACCAAAAACAGTCTGCTCACAATGACAGTCTGGCATAACCAGTGTATTGTGAATACAATCTATATACCATCTCTATTGCTAGTATCAAAAATATTTAAAAAAATATCAGACCCAGTTCACTTGCACCCGACAACCTTCCGAGAGAATATCTTCAAGCAGTAACCCACTCAATTGTGTATCCTGTCGCATCACTCAAACAATCAATAACAGATATGTTCTTTTGTTACAGAAATAATCTCATATAATTCAACTACTTAAATGAGATATTTCAAATTATTCTAGAACAGCTGTTCTATAACCACTATCCAAAATTCTACAAAAATGCATTCGTACATTACTACTACAACTTACTTTCAATCATTCAGTGTGGTTTTCACTTAGGCTATAGCAGGGATTGTATTATCTTTTCTAAGACTGTGCAAGGAGACAAATAAATCAAGGATAAATAGTAGCCTTTCTCATTCCTGATTTATCTAAAGCTGTTAACACAGTATCATGAATTGCTTTTAGCAAAACTAGCCCCAAACAGATCTCAATGAACAATCAGTGGCCTTGTTTATCAACTATCATTGCTAAGTTGATGGAATTCCAGCTGTACTATGGAAAAATACCATTTCTAATTCTAGCCAGTTATAGTTATGTTTCTTCAGGTAGCCATCCTATATCTCTTGCTATTCAACATACTTGTTAATGACATGTAAAAATCAGGTAAAATGTATTGAGTGCAGTATGCACACAACTCCACTCTGCTAAACAATGAATAACACACAGTTAAATGCCTACCCCTAAAAAAAATATTTCATTACTTATGTATTATTGCAACCACATTCTAAACTACTCTGTGACTTGACGTTTGGCTCATTTTCTAAACAGAAAACAAATCCTGCATCTGTAAACAAGTCGAGGAAACCATAAAATAAAACTTTGCTGGATAACAGTAACAGTTTTATGGAAAAAAAAATTAAGAATCTGTGAAATTTATCTCATTGTGTTGTTTTTTTCCATGGCTCTTTGCTGACAAAGGGTTATTGCCTAGTTGGACATTCATAGCAAAGAAATGTGAAAGAGATTAATAACCAAATAAATATATGAAGTGTTCTGTTTTCCCCTTTGTCAAAGGAAAAAAACTTCAAAGACCAATTAACGTTAGGTTCAAGCAAGGCACCCTTTATTACTTGCTGCAAGGAGACAAACCATGTAGGCACAAGGTTTGTCTGAATTACTGGTGATTAATATGTTATTCTTATACAGTTATCTTCCTTTCACACATAAAATGTTACTTTTCTATTGCTGACGTAGTTTGACACAGCTTTCTGTATGTTCTACAGAAAATGTTACTAGACTTATTGCTGACTAGGTTCGATTATTCGCTAGCTTGCAAAACATTTTGAGAAAAACAACATGGCCTTGGGCTTATTTTAGCCCATTTTAACATTTCAATTCTTCACTTGTACTGTTCTAATACATCTGTTACATTTTGTCTCGATTCAAGGTACATTTCTAGCTTTGGTACAAGTAATGCTGACTATGGTTTATATGGTTTATACTTTTAAGCATCTATTGTTTTCTTTATCAAAGCTTCTAGCAGCTGCATACTTTCTCATAGCGTAAGCAGAAATGAATATCTCTTTGTTAGGTTTCATGGCATTAGCAGAAATTAAATGTATCTTGTTATTTTCATGACATTAGCAGAAATGAAATGCTTCTTGTTAAGTTTCTAATAGCTGTGCAGATTCATGCAGTGTGAACAGAATAAATGTATTAACCCTTTTAAATCACGAATGCTCATTATCATTACATATTAGTATTATATATTTTTCTAACATTTCCCCCTTTTTAATGCTTTTATTCTACTTTCAAGATAAGCATAAACAGTTTTCTTTCTTCCCCTAACCTCTTCCTACTCAGGATTTGCAGTTAAGAGAGTCATTTAGTTTAAACTTATGAAAGCATTTTCAGTATTTCAGCAATTCTTCAAGTTCAGCACCTTGGTATAAGGTTTCTGAAACTGAAATGTCTATAAAGTCTTTAATCAGTCTTTTTATGCAGGGGATGTAGCAGCACACACATACCACCAGTAGGATTATTCCTACACACATGGCAATCAGAATGTTTATCAGGATACTGCCCCACCCCCAAACAATTTATGGAAAAAGTCCATCAATGGATTTGGTCCTGGTTTGGTCATGGCTGACACCTGCTGAATTACCTCAAGATGGTTGTCTAGCTCGTGTTTGTGGTCAGGAATATATGAACAGCACTCCTCCTGGATTAAAGCGCACGTACCTCCTCTCGCCGCTAGGGTGAAGTCAAGAGCCATGCGATTTTGAAGCACCACTGTTCTCATGGCAGTCAGTTCATCAGTCACCAATTCTACGGCAGAAAAGGTTGCATTGCTCATTATTTCAAGAAGCTTAGACAATTTTCTCAGTTCCCAGATTGATTTCATTGCTCCATATGCTGGCAGTACACCTGCCCACAAGATAACAGTATCACTCAAGTCCATATGTGACAGTCCATTTTTCCCTAAGCCCACAGCATGATGGTTTTTCCAGTGCGCATTGATTTGCCCCACTGGATTGACAGGCTTCTTGATTTCTCGAACATTTCGAATTTTCCCTTGAGGTAAAACTGCTGTGTGTCGTATGGCCGGAACCAGGTACCCCAAAAAACAACTGCCGGACCAGTTCTCAGGTAACCATTTATATGCTTTCCTACCACATACAAAGTAACAATCTTCTACTTTGGTAGTAACTTTACTATGCCCTGGCTCTGCATGAAACATTTTTTTGTCAATTATAGACAGTTGTCTATAGAGGTCAGCATTATGTTTTACTTTACCAATTGTCCTATGCATCAGTTCAACAAATGAATCATAGCTTGTGTTGCAGTAGGATCCAATGTTATCAGGTTTAGTGTAGCATCTATAGGGAACAGTCACATTGCAATTGCTCCAACCCACCTGAACTGTATTATTCTTGTAAAAACACACAGTTCCCATTCTGTGGAACAGACAAGTGCAGTGCTACTTTATCTTGTGATGTGACATCTGATATATCATAAATTAAGTTTTCCCAGGTCTTGTTGGCTCCTAGGGGAACTGAAGTTAACAGCAACCCCCCATATGCTGTTGGCAAAGCTGTGCAAATCCAGCAATTCGAAACATTGAAGGTCTCAGCATACACATATTTGATTGCCTGGTAAGTGTTAAAGTTCGGGTGCCACTCTGTGTGCCACTCTGCACGCTTGTTTAGTTCAATTTGTGTAGCTGGGAAAAGGAATGGCCACAACAACAAGATTATTGTCACTAGTACAGTCAAGATGATTATGCAGTACTTTTGAGGAAACGGTTGTTCTGCATTTCTGTTTTCTCCGACTCTGCCAAGTAGGTGTATTTGGATCTTACTGAATTCCATCATCTTGGACACGTGCTCATACTCTCTGCCCTAATAGGACCTTCAGCACCGATGGTTTCTTTACTGGGGTTGAGACGGATCAGTCCTATTGATCTGACCCCCCTTTGTAGCCAGACTTTGTGCTGAGGGCCCCGATGGAGAGGTAAGATTTTTGTCCAACTCAAAGTTCTTAACCAGCTTGCAGTGCGTCAGGTGTATCCACGAAGCTCATTCTGCTATCTTGACTGCAGTGGGTGTTGAAAGAAGCACCTGGTAGGGACCTTCCCACCTTGGTGATGACCAATTCTTCCTCTTGATATTTTTGATCCACACCCAATCTCTGGGCATCACTGCCACTTCTGATGTCTCTGTTTGTTTTCTATCTGGAACAGAATTTGACTGCAACAGATGTTTAGAACTCAACAACTTTTTCATATATTCAGCTAGTGTGAAATCAGCTTCCTGGTCTGATGACATGAGAAGTTTCCACTGGGGTGTATAATAAGCCCTTCCAAATAATTTTTCAAAAGGAGTCGATCCTTTTGCTGTAGGGACAGTTCTCATGATCAACAGTGCCAGGGCAAACAGTATAACCATTTTTTTCCTGTCTCAGCTATTAATTTTCTCAATTTGTTTTTTAGTATACCATTATGCCTTTCAACTAGCCCTGCAGATTGTGGATGGTATGCACAATGATTTTTTAAAGAAATACCAAAATGCTTACTCAACTGCTGTATGGTTTGATTTACAAAGTGTGTACCATTGTCACTGTAGATCCTTTCCGGAATACCAAACCTAGGAATGATTTTCTTGACAAGTACCTTTGCCACCGTAGCTGCATCTGGATTTTTGGTTGGAAAGGCTTCCACCCATCTGGAAAACATATCTACAATGACAAGACAATACTTCTTATTTTCACATTTGTTCAGTTCTATGAAATCCATACAGATAGTGTGAAACGGATATGGTGGTGTAGGGAAACTCCCTTGCTTGGGCTTTATCACCCCCTGTGCATGATGTTTGTTACAGATTTGACACATCAAACAAAAATATTTAGAGTAGTTTGTAAATCCGTACGTTGTGAACACCTGGTTCACCAGCTGTACCATCCCCCCTGGTGAGACATGGCACTGCCCATGGCTCAACAAAGCTGCATATCGAAACAAATTAGAGGGTAGTATCGGTTTTTCTTTTCTAGAGATGTACACCCCCTTTTCGAGGCTTGCTCCTCGTTTTATCCATCGTTGTTTTTCAGCTTGCGTAGTGAGTGTCTGCATTGTTTTTAACATATCTAAATCTAAAAACTCAGAGGGTTGTAATTCCTCATTTAAAAGAAATACTTTTGTGGCTGCTTGTTTTGCAGCTGTATCAGCTCTCGCATTACGTTTTGAAATCCTATCTTGTTGCTTGGTGTTAGCTGTGCATTTACAAATGGCTACTTTCTGATGTAACTGAATAGATTCTAAAAGATCTAAAATAAACTGTGCATGATTTATAAGTTTGCCAGTAGATGTTAGCATTCCCCGGTTTTTCCACTGTTGCACAAAAACATGTACAGTAGAAAAAGCGTACTGGCTATCAGTAAAAATGTTTACACATTTACCCTTTGCTTGGATACATGCCCGTGTCAGGGCCATCAATTCTGCTGCCTGTGCAGATAAGTTGTGTGGTAAAGGTTTTGCTTTTATAATCCCAGTATCAGAAACTACTGCATATTCTACTAGGTTTTGTCCTGCAGGACCCCTTCTGCACGAGCCATCCACGTAGTATGTCACCTCAGCATCATCCAAGGGGACATCCGTGAGATCTTTTCTAGGTAGTGTCTTTTGCTCAATTACCTGCAGGCAGCTGTGTGGTGTGCCGTCTGCAGGGGTCGGGAGCAGAGTAGAAAGGTTTAAAGTCGTGCAGCGTTCACTTGTCATATGAGGTTGGCTCAACAATATAGTCATACAGGAAAGATGCCTAGCAGGGGAAAGATATGCTACCTTTTCTTGTAGTAAAATAATCGCGACTGCATGAGGTACTCTCAAAGTGAGAGGGTGGAACAAAACTACTGAGGCTGAAGCCTGTACTGCCATTGCAGCTGCAACTACTTCTTGTACACAGTGAGGTAAGGATCGTGCCACTGGGTCTAGTTGTGATGAATAATAAGCAATGGGGCGATGCTTATTCCCATGCTGTTGTGTTAGTACTGATGTCATGTAACCCTGCTTACAATCTACAGTTTGGAAAAAACGTTTATGGTAGTTTGGCAATCCCAGAACTAATGAGGACGCTATTAACTGCTTTAGTTTGCAGAAAGCAGATTCTGCCTCTGGTGTCCATTGTAACAAATCCTGTGCTGCCATAGGCTTCTTATATATAAGGTCAGTCAGAGGTGCAGATTCCAAGGCATAGTTTGGAGTCCAGCTCCGGCAAAAATTGGTTGTACCCAGGAAGGACATCATTTCCTTCTTGGTAGTGGGTTTTGGTGCTTGCAAAATTGCTATTTTTCTGTCCTCATCTAATGTTCTACCTTCCTTGGATATTACATATCCCAGGTATTTGACTTGTTTTTTTCCAAAGCTGCAGTTTACTTTTATTTACCTTATGTCCTTCAGCGGCTAAAAATCGTAGAAGTGCTATGGTATCTTCTCTACATTCCTGCTGGGTGGGGGCTGCCAGCAAGGTGTCATCAACATAAAGTAAAATCTGACTGCCTCTTGGTGGGGTGAATCCCACCAACTTGCTTGCCATTTCTTGTGAGAATATTGTTGGACTTTCACAATATCCCTGTGGTAGTCACGTATATGTATACCTTTTCCCCTGAAATGTGAATACAAACCAATACTGGCTGTCAGGGTGTATTGGTATCGAAAAGAATGCATTGCTGATGTCTACCACAGAAAAATACTTCTGTTGAGGTTTCAGATCATTCAACAGAGTGTGTGGGTCTGGCACCGTAGGTGCTCTTAGTATTACTGCATCATTTACAGCTTGTAAATCTTGGACCATACGCCATTCTCCATTGGCCTTTTTAACTGGAAATAAGGGTGTGTTGCATGGTGAATCGGGAGATTCTACTAGTATCCCTCCTTTAAGTAGGGCTGCTATAATAGGCTTTATCCCTGCCTCTGCATCTTTTCTTAAGGGATACTGTCTCTTTTGTGGTCTGAATGCTGACTTTGGCATGATAGTAACTGGTCCCACTGTACGAATGAGTCCTACATCTGATTTTTCTGTTGACCAGAGGGTCTCTGGTATATTTCATAAGGCATTTTCTTCCTCCTCTAACAGGAGTATCAATCAGCTGTCCTCGCTAGACTGCAAGTGCACAGCTGGGTTGGTCTGAGTTATCGAATTCAACTTCTATATTTGTATTCCCTGTTCTGACAGTTCTAGTTCTGCCTGTTTGATCCACCTCTTGACTTTTTCTCCTAGGTCTGCTCATTCTATATTATTGTTTTTTGTTAAGCTAACATGTGGTAATCGATTAGATTTATAAAGTATAAAGAACACCTGGGGCAATGAACAGCTGGCTACACTGTTCCCTTCTGTGTCCCAGTACAGGTTACGCAATACCAATCTGTTTGCAGGATTTGTAAGTAATTTTTGCTCATATTCTTTATTAGGTCCTGGTGTGTTACAATAATACAGGGTACACTGCAACAGGTGTTGCTTATCAATGTCAAGGGAGGGGAACTTGCTGATGGCTACATTCATTAACTCTTTGGTCACAGTCCCTGGACCACTTGTAACCAAGTCCTGGCTGTACCAATAAAACCTTTCACCCTCCGATTGCACTGTAAAGGTATCAATTTGTCGCTGTGCTTCCATACCCTGCATGGTTGGGACTACTGCTATACCAAATAGTTGCATGAGGTCTCTGCCCAAGAGATTCACTGGGCATTTTGCAGAAACAACAATTTTGCTTTTCTGAGTCAATCCTGAAACTGGATCAGTTATTGCAATGTTACGGGAGAGAGGCCCCCGATACAGCTGTCCATTAGCTGCTTTGACCAGTATGTAATCAGGCGACTCTGTGTTTTCTGGCAGTTTGGAGGGATGTATCAGGGTTCGTGATGCCCCTGAGTCACACAAGAATTTGACTTCCCTCCCTTCTACCAAGAGTGTAACTTCTGGTTTTGTGTCTGCTAAATAAAGCTCCAAGCTCAATAAAGCTAGGTCCAATATTTAATTGTCTTCATTGTCACTAACTTCCTCCACTCCCTCTATCACATTCTCATTTGTCCTTTCTTCGCTAGCCCCCTTCTAGTGATTCCTGACTACCATATAGTCAGTCCTCACCCTCCTTATCTTCCATTGTTGCCTTCTTGTTTTTCTTGCAATCCCTTGCCAAATGTCCCTTTTTACCGCATTTGAAAGATTCTCCCCTTTTCTTTCACCCTTCAAAGTCCTCTGATCGTTGATCAGATTGTTTGTTTCCCTGTACGTTTTTCTTGCTCTTTTTCCCGGACTGTACTACATAAACTTCTGCTCCATCTTCTACAGAAAATACTTGAGCTTTCTTTTTCTTTTTGCTATTAAAATGCCTTTCGGCATGCTTGTAACCTGCTTGTTCGATGGTCTACCATATGTTTTGTAATAAAACAGCTTATAGGTGCAATACTGCCCTTTAAAAATGCATTCTTTAATTACTGTTCATATGGGGAATCTTGTGCTTGATCTTCAGGAACCTGCATTCCACAGTGGTTGTTAAAACACTCTAATAATCTGGCATAGTACCGGTCAATTGTTTCACCTTCTTGTTGGATGCATTGATTAATGCAAGTCCAGTCTGCCCTAGGTTTCCATTTTTCAGAGATGCGGTCTGTAAGACCTTTTACTCTGGTGTCTAATTCTGCACTGCTATGTGGGAGGGTCTTTGTGCAGTGTCACGGGGATTCCAGTTCCCACTAATCATGTACCAATCTGGCCCTACAATCTGTCTAACTACCTTTTCTATTTCTTCTCCGTTTAGGTTATAACTCAGCCTCATTCCTTGTAAATCTTCTGAGAATTTTCTAAAATTAACCGTTGGATGGGGAATTCCCTCAGTGGCTTTCCGGATGTCTTCCGGAGTCCAGGGTCTATACACTAAAATAGTTGGGTCCTGATTGCCTTGACCTGCCTGAGGATTGGGTACTTCTATAAGTGGGCATATTTTTTCTTCTTTACTTATAGAGTGTGAATTCTTAACCATTTGCCATAACTCGATGCCTTCATCTGAGTTACCCGCCTTTGTTCGGGACCTTTCTTTAATTATGTTAGGAACCTGGGTGGGAATTCCCAGATATGCTCAGAATTAGTCCAAAATGACAAAAAATACACCGAACCCACAGACATTGCCAACATCCTAGCTGACAGGTTCAGCGCAAACTTCTCCCCCCCCACCAAAAGGGCTAATATCTATCCCAGCAGAGTGCTGCCCCCCTGACATCTCAGATGCTCAGGTAAGAGCTGCCCTCTCCAAAGCAAGAAACACAGCATCAATGGGACCAGACGGTGTCCCGGGCTGCGTCCTACATGAACTCCAAGAAGAGCTAAACCCAAACCTAAAACTACTGTTCAATCTCAGCCTTACTACAGGATATGTACCCAAAGAGTGGCATACAGCAACAGTGGTCCCTCTCCACAAAGGTGGTGCCTCAACGGATCCTGGAAACTATCGCCCCATAAGTCTCACTAGCTTGGTCTGCAAAGCTATGGAAAGGATCATCATGGACCTTATAGATAAAGATATTGGGGACCTACAGACACTGGATCCTACCCAGTTCGGCTTTGTTAAGGGCAGATCCTGCCTCTTAAACCTGGTCAATTTCTTTGAAACAGTCATCAAGGCCATTGACAAGGGGAAGGTGGTCCACACAGCCTACCTGGACCTCGCAAAAGCCTTCGATACAATACCCCACTCGGGCATTATAGATAAGCTCACCAGCTTAAATATAAACCCCTATGTCACTAGATGGGTTGCAAACTGGCTCAAGGACAGAAACCACATGGTTAGAATAGCTGGAGCCATGTCAGACTCCAAACCAGTTACAAGTGGCATCCCACAAGGCTCAGTCTTGGGACCTCTCTTGTTCGGTATATATTTCTTGGAGGTACAGGCCAACATGGAAGGACTGTGGCTGACCAAGTTCGCAGATGACTGCAAACTGGGCGCCATAATAGACTCTCCAGCCGACACAAGCATCCTCCAAAAGAGCCTCATAGAAACAGACAACTGGTGCCAGAGCCATGGCCTCAAGCTAAATGCCAAAAAGTGTATAGTCATCCCCTTTGGCAAAAACAAAGTGCCCACAAATTACCACATAGGTGGAAATCCATTAAGTACAGAAGAAGTAATTAGGGACCTGGGGACCCAAGTTGATAGCAATCTCTCATTTGACAACCACGTGGCCAAAGTGGTTAGAAAAACATTTTATATAGCCCACCTAATCATGAAGGGATTCACATCTAGATCGGGGAGGTCATCGTGCCTCTTTACTCATCCCTCATCAGGCCCATAATTGAGTACAATGCCCCTTTTGGGATGTACCTTACCAGACACCTGCAGCAACTGGAAAGACCCCAAAAGTACCTCACCAAGAGGATCAAGGGGCTCAAACAGATGCTGTATGCTGCCCGGTTAAAGAAACTCCAGCTCTACTCAGTGGCATACCGCCTGCTCAGAGGCGATCTGTGCCTGATGTATAAAGCCATGTCCAACCCGGAATTAATGGACATGCTTCACCTCAGAAAATCCAAATCCCATCGAGCTACGCGCTCGAGGGACTTAAACCTCATCACTGAAATAAATAAGACATGCTGGAGGGACAGATTCATAACCCAGAGGCTCCCTTCACTCTGGAATAAAATCCCAGTCCAGGTTAGGCAGAGTCCCTCATTGACTCTCTTCAAGAGGAATCTTGATGAGTGGATGGGAGATCGTAGGTTTACCCCGGGTATCACTTCTGTGTCACTGTTAGACAGAGGCACAGTATACTAACCTCGAAAAAGGGCATAGCAAAATTAATTTAAAATGGGTGGCGAAAGCCATACACACTCTGGCTAGGCTTATAAATGCCCTAGGGCAGATAGCCTAGTATGAACCTATGAACCTGGTCCTGATGGGATCTCTAATTTTAGTCAGTTTTAGTTTCATAATATCTCTATCTTCAGTGACTACAGGATATCGTGGGGGTGGATTAACCTGTTCACTTGCTTCATATTCTGGTAAGGGAGGCGGAGGTGCTGATGCTATTACTAAGTTATTGTCCTCCTTATCTAAAAACATTGCTTTTGAATTTTTGTTCTTTAGTTCCCTACAGTTTACTTCCTCAAGCCACCTGTGTGCCTGAGGAATTCCTAATCGATGTTGCTTTTTTACCCAATCTTTGGAATCGGTCTTGAGCTGTTTGATAAGTGAGGATTTTTCTAATTTTCCATCGAATTCGTATTTATTAACCCATTTTGAATAATATCTAATATTGTCGGCATGCTGCGACTGCATATATTTTGCGTCTTCTGTTAAAGATGGATTTTGGGGTCTTTTGGTGCAGTTATTACCCATTGCATTCTACCCTTTGATCGTTACTTAACTTCTCTTAATTTTTAACGTGGTATCACAGATTTTGTTATAGTCTCTTCAGAATGACTACCTACTTATTCTGTTTCTCCTGATCTATGACAAGACAGTAATCTTTTTTGTCCCTGACTTGTAAGAAAAATACAGTCTGTCAAAAACAATACACATCTAGTTCCTGATCTAAAACAGATAAGAGAAAAAAGTAGCTTCACCTTACCTGAGCCCACGTGATTGATCACCAATTCACGGAGACCCGTCCTTCAGTCACAGATCAGAAAGTGGCTGGCCTCTTTTGAACGACAATTCAGTCGGAGGACTTTCCTTATAAGAAGAACCGATTTGGTTTCTTCCCCGTACGGTTTCAACCACCTGGCCGTCTGATCCGAGGTGAAGAGAGGGTTCCAGTCCGAAGGACCAATCTGTCAAAGGAAAAAACTTCAAAGACCAATTCACGTTAGGTTCAAGCAAGGCACCCTTTATTACTTGCTGCAAGGAGACAAAGCATGTAGGCACAAGGTTTGTCTGAATTACTGGTGATTAGTATGTTATTCTTATACAGTTCTCTTCCTGGCACACAGAAAATGTTACTTTTCTATTGCTGACGTAGTTAGACACAGCTTTCTGTATGTTCTACAGAAAATGTTACTAGACTTATTGCTGACTAGGTTAGATTATTTGCTAGCTTGCAAAACATTTTGAGAAAAACAACCTGGCCTTGGGCTTATTTTAGCCCATTTTAATATTTCAATTCTTCAATTGTACTGTTCTAATACATGTGTTACATTTTGTCTAGATTCAAGGTACATTTCTAGCTTTGGTGCAAGTAATGCTGACTATGGTTTATATTTTTAAGCATCTATTGTTTTCTTTAGCAAAGCTTCTAGCAGCTGCATACTTTCTCAATGCATAAGCAGAAATTAATATCTCTTTGTTACGTTTCATGGCATCAGCAGAAATGAAATGTCTCTTGTTATTTTCATGACATTAGCAGAAATGAAATGTTTCTTGTTAAGTTTCTAATAGCTGTGCAGATTCATGCAGTGTGAACAGAATAAATGTATTAACCCTTTTAAATCTCGAATGCTCATTATCATTACATATTACTATTATATATTTTTCTAACACCCTTGTTCACTGTAATGCTGTCATTCTGCTAATGAGAAAGATACCAGCATTTTTTTGTTACAGTATGTTTCTATACCTCTTAAGACAAGAGTCAAGGTAGCTGCCGCAGACAAAAGGGAGTAAGAGAACAACAGATAGAAACATGATAGGTTTAGGGGGAATAACTGTAAGTTGTTGGACAAAGCAAGGAAAATGTGTATTTCACCTTATCCCGATTAAGTAAGCTCCAAATGCCGCTGTCACCTTCCTGATAAACAGTAAAAATACGACAACCCTGGGGAAGTGTTCTGAGTCTGTACCCCACTTGGCTCATTTTATAAACAGAAAAGCAATCCCGCTTTGGTAAAGTACTCCAGCCAGGCATCAAATAAAACGTCATTGGATAACACTAAAACTTTGAAAAAGAAAGGAATTTGTGACTGGATCTTCATTTCAGACAGCTGCTACACACCAGTCAAGGACTGGGAGTACCTGATATCAGTGTCTGCCATCCTAACGTCAAGTCACAGAGTAGTTTACAATGTGGTTGCGATAATACATAAGTACCAATATTTCTTTTCAATTTTGACTCTTGCCAATCAAAAAACTTTGATTATCACATTATATCGCAAAAGCATATCACAAAACAATATATACCAGACACTAAAATGTTACATGTGATCATTGATGATAAACTGAAATTTTACATATACAGTATGTGATTTCTAAGACCAATTCGCTAGGACTGTTATGTAAGTATAAACCTTTCCTAACTAAGCAAAGCAGGCTAACAACAGCAAGGCTTCTGCCACTACCACATTTCTTATACATGTCTCACATACTAACTAACATTAATAAAAAACACTTCTACAGATCTGAAAAATCTTACAGTAAAGTAGGTGCATTTGTTTCCAGTCTTTCTAACACATTATATCATAGTCCAGCCTTCCTGGGAAATAATTGGTTAGAGGTCCAAGATAACATTACCTACTCTCAACTCAAAATAGTTCATACAGTTTTATATAATCCTAACAACTGTGTAGCAATGAGCAGTTTAGTTAACACATAGACACCAAGCAGTTCATTAAGATATCATAGTCAAAACAATAAAAAGTCTAACAATCATCCCAGTTACTCCTTGTATCTGACAGGAATATCTAAATTAAAGAATTCACTCCCACCTAACATTAGATCTGCAGCCAACACTTAGTCATTTCTAATACTAGGAAAATAATCATTAGACAACTTCATGGATCTATTCCTGTGATGATCACTGATCTCTGAATAACTAACAAACAAGTATTTAACCCTCACAACTTAAAATTATTTTGATATACATGCGCATCATATTCCTATCACACGGTTACTATTTACTATTGACAGGTCTTCAATTTAGTGGTCATATCATGCTGTTTTATGGTACTGTAATTTATCCTTATATTTTTTTCCATTTTACTTAATAATTTCAGTCCCAGATATTTCACAATTTCTGGTCACTGGCACAAATAACTCAGTCCTCATCCAGCTCTTTCTACTATCCGTACTCTTAGTATTTGGAGGTGAAAAATCTGCCATGGCTTTCCCACTTTGTTGTAAAACTCCTCAATCACCTGAAACTGGGAATTCTTGAGATTCTAAGTAACCAGCATGCAGCCATCTGCAAACAAGCAAAATGTATTTTTGCTTAACTACTCTCCCCTTACTACATAATCATCATTCTTATCAAGGCATCATTATATTTTGAAGAGCGTTACTCTAGTCATTTTGTTTCACAGACTTCCATGTTGAAAAGAGCTAAAATGAAATTGCACGTGCCCTAAAAGGTTAGTGTATGTGTTTGCAACAGCATAAGCAGTAAAACTGAAAAGTACAGAATGTTAAGTTTCATTTCTTGAGCCTGAGACAGCATTCTTTCTAAATCACATGGTAACAAGAAACTTATTCCATATAAAGGTAGAAATGTGGATAAGAAGTTGCAGATCTGTTTTTACTAAAATTGACATGTTTCTATTAGATATTTACCAATGGTCTAATGAATAAACTGTATTATGAACTATATTAGTTAGCATTTTTGTATTGGATGCTACCAGTGGTATGACTGAAAATGTATTACTTTGTTAAAGTTTTCCTATAAAAAGATCAAGAATTCCTTTGCTCAGGAAGACATACCTTCCCGAGTACTGTCTCCCACACATTGTGTGTTATTTCTTTTATAAATTGTATTTTAGTCTGCCAATGACTGAAGCTTATTTTGTTATGGTTAAACCTTAGCAATGTATTTCCCATTTCTCTGTCTCACAGGAGCTGTACAATCATTCTGTTTCCCTTGTTCTCAGGACCATGACCCTCCCATGCTTTGTATATCCCAAATGCATTTAGGTAAATAATCATTCCTATTGCTGAGACCAGCTTCTATATTAAGCATCTGCAATCCTAAAATGCAACCATTAATTTCTGAAATTAAGATTTAGGCGAAAAGTCTGAATTCCTCTCTAAGAAGAGAGATGTTTCAAACATTAATCTGCTGTACTCTTCCAAACTGTAGTCTGATGGTGCTCTCTTGTTTGTCACTAGGAATCTTTCTTCCCAGAAAAGTATGATGAGCCTGATAAGTACTTTAAAGGTCAAAGTTCTTTACTCACAACTACCATCCTTAATGCTTATTTTGAAGAGGTATAGTTGTTATAATTTTGTGTTCAGATACAAGATGTATGTATAATCCAGATTTAACGTTTTGATCTTGTAATTGTGCCTAAGTATCTGAAAATGTTTATTTAGCAAGCTGTCAGAGCAATGGTTCCATTTATTCCTCCTTGGTTGCTGTTCAGTAGTCATTGTAATGGGTTGTGCAATGTTTACAAAGTACCTGTAATGGCTTATGAACTGTGAAGTAGAAAGTTTAACTAGGTCTTATTTTTATCATGGACTGAGAGTGTTTCTGTAGGACATCTGCTGTCAACCTCTTTTTTTTTTGCCTGCCTATGTAAGTTAGCATAGGACATGATTTTATCTCTATTGTTCACTGTGGACATTCTGACATGGGGAGCATTGTCTCACACTCTTGCTTTTCTGCAGAGGATGACCAGCTATGCCTGTCATTCACACCGAGACAGTATGATACTGCCATGGTACCTGACGTATTGCCATGGTGAATTCAAATCTGTGTGCATGAGGAATGCTGATGTCATGTCATGACAACCTGGAGATAACAGCTGCGGATTCTTCTAGATGAGATAAGAAGAGGCACCAACTGGAACTGTAGTTCATTTCTAAGGGATTGTAGTTCATGCAGTACATGTTCCTGACAAATCTAGTTGCTGTTCTTTCAACCTCTATTAGGAATGTTTTTGCTCAAATAGACACGATTATACTAAAAGTACTAAACATAATTTGTAAACTAAATATGAAATGGCAGAAGTTAGAATTTGTGCTTTGCATAAAAAAATATATTTTTCATCACTAAACGATTGTCTTGTTGTATAATTACTATATTTAGTGCCCAAGTAGATGTCATATGTCTGCCTGTTTAACACTTGTAATGTCATAAAGTGAGTTTTTGTAAATATATATATATATATATATGTATATATATATATATATATATCAGTTTTGATATACTTTAATTCCCTTACTTTATTAACCATAGTTCAGTGCACAGAGTATAAGCAAAATGTAACATATAGGGAAATGCTAAATGAAAGGCCATCTCTGGTTAAGGTTTTAGCTGAGTCTTGAACATAAGTTGCTGTTAAAAAAAATGAATAATTAGTGGGATATATAAAAAAGAATGCATAATAACTATATGAATCAATCAGAAGAGATTAAAAAAAAAAGAGTGGTAAGGGAGAGTAGAAAGACAAGATACAAAGAAATAGTATGTGTGGAGGGCATTTGTATGGCTCTGAAGTATGTAACAGAGTCCAAAAGGTTTAGGATTTTTGCATGGAATTGTTTGCAAAGGTGTTTTTATACATCAAGCAGACTTCAGAGAACTTTTCATCAGGTGGATACCAAATGCTGCAGGTGTGGTAGAAAAGCGAAAGGTAACATGAAATGCTTTTTTTTTTAATGTAACAAATTGACTGATTTTAGAAATTCCGTACAGAGTACTTAACTAACTTTAATGCTAATGGTTGCCAAAAAAACAATTACTATAAAATCAAAATCAAAATGTAAACCAACCATAAATAACATACTGAATATTGTAAAGGAGGAAGCAAATTAAACAGAAATAAATGGAATTTGTGGGAATAATGCATGCAGAAAAGTGTTCAGCTGGAGGTATGAAAATTAAGGGAAAGCAGGACTTGAGAAATTTATGTAATGATGGAGTGAATACATTTTTCTGAAAAATAAAATATATATGCATAATGTGTGAAAATAATGAAAAATATTTACAATAGTTTGTTTTCTTTTCCATTTATTTATGTATACCCATATCATAGTTCAAAATCTGTGAATTTACTAAAGGCTTTTAAAATACCTTCAGTTCATTGCAGCCTACCAGAGGCAAGGCATACAAAGACTGTGTGCCATGTGTTCGGTAAACCACAAGATGGCAGTACGCTTATTTTCTGAACAACACCTGCAAAGTCGTATTATATACCTCCCAATGTGTTTGAATAAATAGTTACATTGTAGTTTAATTTATGTTTATTATCTTGAGTAGTTACATTATATTCCATCATTATGTTACACTCTCAAAGCATATTTTAAGCCCATCACTTAACGACTTAACTTTGCTTCATTTAAAGAAATCCCAATTCCTCCGAGCTATGTGCTCTAGGGACCTAAACCTTGTCACCACAATAAACAGAACATGCTGGAGGGATAGATTCCTGTCCCAGAGACTTCCCATACTCTGGAACAAATTACCTATCTATATCAAACAAAGCTCCTCATTAGCACTCTTCAAGAAAAATCTTGATGTTTGAGTGGGAAATAGGAAATTCACCTGGGGGATCACCTCTGTGGCTCTGCTCGACAGGGGCACAGGAAAATAATTTTCATGGGTGGCGAAAGCCAGGGTACCTTTTTGGCTAGACTTGTATAGGCCCTAGGGCCAATAGCCTAGTACCTACCCATGAACCTATGAACCATTTCTGGCACAGTTCTAAAAAATGGAACAAAAGTCATTTTATGCCTTTCAGTTAAAGTAATAGACGTAGACAAAATACAGTTTAAGGCCATGTTAACATCACCAGGAATATACAATGACAATCTGTTAATACTGAAAAAAGGGGAAATGGTGAAACGTATTTGTAATAAATGGTAAGCAGCTTACATTTGCCGCCTAATGACTTTCAAGAACAAGCACTTCTATGCCTCCAGAATCTTTGCACATTATCTGCTGGCCAGCTCCATCACAGACAAATTCCTCAGTTATACAATTTTGGTTTTACAAAATGATATAGTCACTCTGTGCTTATTTGGTTTGGTGCAACTTGTAAGAACCTTGCTGGCGCTAATGCTAAATAACTGTCTAGTATTCCCCTTCCTTATTTTAATTTTTTGAAAGGAAAGGAGATAAAAGTCTGGATTCATCAACCTCTTCATCACTGCTTTGCTTTTTGTCATAGAATATTTAAGTCACTTACATTCCAAGATGCAAAAGAAAATTCATTACCCATATTTAAACACAATAGTACAGCATGACTCCAATAAAACTATATCTGCACTATTAACAGGTTTTTGTCAGACTTAGTGTATTCACTCTATTGAATCAATCAACTGACTAGAGTAACACACACAGGGGTGTGTGTGTGGGGTGGAGGTGGGGGGTGTAATACTAAGTGTTAATACCATTTTAACTCTCTTCTCCTTCTTTCTGCACGGGAACCTAACCTCGATTACTAGAAAAAGCTGTTGCATTTATAAAGTAGCTCAAAAAAAAATAAAATAAAATAAAAAAAAACAGGAAGATGAAAATGTAAACCTATTACCCACTTAGATGATAAATGATGTGAAAACAGACTGTCAAAAATCGTATTGGTTAAGAAAAATCTATATGTAGATAGATATTTAAGATATATAGTTTATTTTAAAAGTGAGAATCTGAAACTGTAATTATTTTTCCTTTATAGTGCAGAAGAAGCAGTCACAATACTTTGATCCACAGCATTTTTTGTCCTTTTAAAGACCCCTTAGTATCAGAGAAAACATTTTACATGTTATAAGTGCTTCTGTCTCAGATTCTGTTTCAGAATCTGGATTTCTTACAGTTAGTATCAGAACGATTTTATTCTTGTAGTTGTATCAAACTGTAGCTTATGTGTGATTGATTCTCTCTCTCTCTTGCTGATGAAGGTGAAATCTGCAACATTTTGAATTATCTTTTTTAAAGAATGTGTTATCTCTTTATTTAATAGGGTAGATACGTTTGCTACATAATTACCTTTAATGAAAGAAAATCTGACTAATCTCATTTTGGCGAAACTGAAACACAGCTTTTGTGTAATTTTATTTTCTATTTGGTTATATTTTAAAATAAGAACTTTAGCTTCTGAAAATTTAAATTATATTTATCTTCATACAAGAGTGTTAACACAGCTTCATATCTTCATATATGCATCGCACCATTTTATAAAGTTAACTTTTAGCAAAATTGAATGCTGTGTTATATACAGCAACCATTTATGAACAGTCTGATAAAACTTTAATATTATGGTTAAGAAGTACATTTTGTTTATTTTTTCTTGCTGTATACAGAATGGCTTGCCTTTATCTATAATCTAACAATCTGGCATTGATATGTCTGGATTGTTAGAGCTTTTCTAATGGATTTTAAAACTATGTGTGTCTTTGTATATTAGATGGTGAGGTCAACTTCATGCCGTCCCCATGATTCACTATCCTTCCATGCAGCACTAGCTTAGTCCTGCACGGAAGTGACCGTTTAGGAGCAGGATGGCAGCGCGCCATAAGGCGTGCTACCTGAGCTCCTAAATGGACATGGAGTGTGTACGACTGCAGGGGGCGTGTCTGAGAGCAGAGCTCTCAAAATATAATGCCCCTGCAATCAAGAACAGCAGTGCAGGAGTAAGAATGAGCGAGACTGCTCATAGGTGTTTGCATACCCCCAACAACATCCCCCCTAGTGTACAAGAGCAATAGTTACAACATTTAAATATAAAGAATTTGTTTTTATGAAACAGATCAAAATTAACCATAGGTGCGTGAGTTTGCCCAATACTTAGCTACAGTTAATGCAGCTTAAATGGCACAAGAGGATAAAAAGCAAGATATATGCCAATGAAGCAGTACAGCAGTAGTGCAGTGGGTAGAGCATTCACCTTGCGAGCAGTCATTCCTGGTTTGAGTCCCACTCCAGTACAATCCATTTTCCATGCCAAATCACTTTATGATCAATTTATTTTGTTGCATAACCTATGACATAACATATATTTGTGAACTGGAGTACTGCATTAAATGCAGATGTGAGGTATTATTGTCATAATGTCCACAGATAATCACAAGTGCCCCATACAGTATATGTACACAGGTGTCAGGGATACAAATGGAAGGTAAAATGTGTAATGAATGATAAATCAATACAGTTGCCAAATCCACCACCTGCCCAAGAACCATTAGACATCCCTGTCTAAATTAGTGCGGTGGTAAGTGGGTGTAAGCACTAGTAAGCAAGAGTAAGCATAGTTACGCAGTATTAAGTGGGAGTAAGCATATTTAAGCAGTAGTAAGCTGGTTTAAGCCTGTTTGCATGGGGATAAGCAATGCGCACACAGGTTAAGCAATAATGAAGCTAACTCACTGTCCGCATACTTAACTGGAGGTTAGCAGTGCTTACCTCCATGCAAACCCGCTTACAACTGCTTAAAAGTGCCTTAATCACTCTGTATCCAATGGCCCTTGTTCTGCCCAGCAACAAAATAAACAGCCTCTGCAAGGCTCAAACCCAGGACCCTGCAAACTATAGCCAACATATCATCCAGCACAGGCATTCAATAGTACATGAAATGTATTTAAACATGTAGATGTATGTGTGAGTGTGTGTGTATATATATATATATATTTATATCTAAATATATATATACATATCTCTGTATATAAATATAGATACACACACACACACACATATATATATATATATATATATATATATATGCGTATATCTACATATATACAAACACACACACACACACACACACACACATATATGTATGTAAATACATGTCTCCTATATTACCACCACAGTGCTGCAGGCTATGTGTGAGGGAACAGCACACATAGCAATACACACAGATATATATACAGCTGTAAGTGTGTGCAACATGGATGGATATGTGACATGTGAACCCCTTCTTGGGACCACACTGCCCTTGTCTGTGAAGTAGGGAATGGGAATATGGGGAAGGATAGCAGGTATATTTGTGAGGGTGGCTTGGGTTGGTAGTTATAGAGGACAGCCTACAGGGGTGGTATATGACACATGTGGTGGGTAAACACTCTGGATGGTGTGTGTGGTCTGTGATGTGGAAGCCCCATGAGCCCCCATATGGAAACAATGGGAACAAAGCCCCCACCCATTGCAATGCATAACAGCAGTCCATGGCCCTGAAGGTGCCTAGCCTGGAGGCTGAGCAGGAGGAGCATGTGGACCCTGTGAATGTGTACTGTGTGCCTCAAGGTGCTGCAGCACATCCCACAAGTGTCTGTGGAGCCCCCTATGGAACAGACCCTGGACCTGACCTCAGGTGACAGGATCATGTCTGTGTGTACCCCTGAAGGTAGTGCTGGACCAGTAGATGAGGAGGCCCCAATGTGGGTCCCACATTTGATGTGGCCTGGTAACATGGCCAGATGAGGTGGGAGAGGTTGTTCTGCTGGCAACTATACCCTAAACATGCTATTGTGTCACTGTTATAGAACATATGTGGGTAGTAATAGTCCACAGAATCCCGGAACATGTCCAACAGCATGCATAGATATCCCCAATAACACAGAATGACAGATGTGCAACAATCACATAGCAAGCATACCACATGCATATATGGAACCATAGTGTCCCTGACAATGGCATGCAAGTGAAGTAATCCATAACAGGCCAGCAATGATAGTGTCCACACAAGGAACATGACTACAACACATAGCACAAAGTGTGGAATAATACAATATATGTCCCAATGGTAGGTAAGCTGTAGCCATATCTACTGAGTTGTGTGAACAGTATGTTGTCGCTGATATGGTGGGGGGGGGTGACAGAGATGTGTATTAAGAACTATGGTAACCTTGCTGTATGACTTGCTCAGACCTGTTTCCATCTTTATGTCTTTCAGGCAACATGTCCCACGGCCGTCTACCCGCATATTCAGCATCGGAAAACGAGGTTGTGTTGAACCACCTAATACAGCACTATCTGGTTCTGTTTGGCAGGGCCGCCCATGAGCAGCAGGAGTGGACCACTCTGTGGAACGATCTAGTCCACAGGGTCAATGATGGTGGCCTGCATAACCGCAGTTATGAGCAGGTCTGGCATCATTGTTTTGACCTGCTTCACAATGCCCATTGGCGTGCTGCTGCAGTCCGGGGGATCACCTCGTAACAGCGGGGGGGTCATGCCATCCATCCCCCTCTGACACATGTTGAGGAGCTCCTGGCCAGCCTCATGGCACCTGCCTGCTCGCACACCCATCAACTGGCAGAGACCATTGTGGAGGTGGGTGCTACCCACACACTGACAGAGGAGCAAGCAGGTAAGGTCACAGGGCACATTAGTAGACCAGTGTTGCATATGCATCCACATCTATACAGGTAGATCATGCATATGTGAGATGTCATATATATAGTTTGTTGCTGCATAGTAGTAATAAACAGATGTGCATATGCAGTAGTATTGTGGACTTGTACTGTTGATGTACTGTAATGCTGCACCCACCCTGTAGCAATGCCACAGCTGTGGCCACTGACCTCGCATCTCTCACACTCTTATGTAGGTCCCTCTGGTATACCACCAAGGCAGCAGCCTGTAAAAGGTGAGTATGGTTTATGTTGATGCTTGCCAATACACCGGCCATGTAATGGCTATGGTATATTCCATGCACACATCTAACACACCTACCCATAATGCATGCCGTACATGTTCATGTATTATTGCTGTTAAATGCACTGCATCACAGTGGTGACCATGATGGGGTATCGGAAGGGTATGTCAGACACCTGCAAGATAACTAACATCCTGTCATTGCGAAATGTGTCCGCAGGGATGAACATAATGGTGGGACACATGGCCTACAGTAGAGACATGTGTGAAACATCACCCTTATACAGTGCAACAACAGTGTATATACCAGTGTTACAATGGCAACTGTGTATATACCAGTGTTACAATGGCAACTGTTACAGATCTACACTATGGCATAACATAATACTGTGGCCCACATTATTAGCTGGGACTAGGCTGTAACATGTGGTGTTCAGTGTATGGGACATTGCAAACTGACACACATGTGTAGGCCATTCTTGTGAAGCATCTGTTAAAAGGCTGAAGGTGGGGAGGGTGTGTCAGCATGACACACCAGTGCACTGCAGCAGGGATCCTAAGGATGCTAAGAATGGCTGTACTACCTTTAAGAACCCT